>NC_088344.1:36015000-36315000 GCF_036884655.1 Musa acuminata AAA Group | reverse complement strand
TAACACCAATTATTATTTCAAAAATTATTTCATAAAATCTCAAATCTTTAGAAACTTAAAATATGCCTCTACACATCATATAAGTTAACACTAAGATTCAAACCTTGTATCTTTATTAGGTACTCATTTGAACATAAATTTTTTTGATGCTATAAGCCTCAAACTCAAAAGATTTTTATATTACATCATATTATTTTTGTTGAGTCTATGTTTCCCTATCGAAATCTTGCTCCTTCAGCAATGTGAACAACTACAACAATACTCCTTTATCACTCTAATTCAACAGCACCTCACCCCTTCTATAACTTCTTAGCTCCCCCCACGGTGCTCAATGAAGCAACACTCTTAGAATAACAAATGATTCTTTATCCTCTCCTTACTAAGTAATACCCAAGTGCATCAACTAGATTAGATACGTGTCACTAACTCTCCATCAATTCTTATACCTCCAACATAACTCAATAATATTATCGAATCTGAACATCACATGACCATACACTCCGTAAACGATATATTTAAATCATGTCAAATCTTTAATCTGTATGCTACCACAAGCTCTCTGATTGGGCCTACTGAACCTATAACTATCACCCAAGCTAAAAAATCTCGACACTAGCACAAAGCAATGTATGAAGAATACGATGTCCACAATGCCACATGGACTTGTACCATCTTACTATACGTAAAATATCACAAGTTGTAAGTGGTTCTTTCAAATTAAGCGAAACTTAGATAGATCTATTATTATATACAAAGCACATCTAGTAGCTAAAGGGTTTTACCAATGACTAGGTGTTGATTTTATAGAAACATTCAATTCAGTTATTAAACCAATGATAATCCGACTCATCCTATGTTTTGCTATCACTCAATGCTAGCATATATGTTGTTAATAATGTTTTTTTATAGGGGACCTTAACTGAATATGTCTTTATGCAGTAATCTCTTAGCTTCATCCACCTTTAATATGCAATCCATGTTTGTGAACTACAAAAAAATTATTTATGAACTTCACTAAGCTTTAAAAGCTTGGTATACCGAACTTGGCTCATTTTTTACATCAGTCAATTTTGTGAATTCCAACACCTCTCTATTTCCATGTTAATAAAAGGAAAGTACTATATATCTAATGGTTTATGTTGATGATATTATCATCAAAGATAACAATCTCATAGAGATCAAGCAATTCTTTAAGCAATTGGTTGTTCCATTCTCTACCAAAGATCTAAAAACCTTAAGCTATTTTCTAGGACCAGAAACAATGTTCACATTTTTTGGACTTTTTCAATATCAAAAAAAGTACATTTAAGATCTATTAATTAAAGATGAATATACATAATGCCAAAGAAGTCACCGCCTCACTCTCTACCTTTGAATCACTTAAATTATATGATGGCAGTCCTATTATGGATCACATATAGTATCGATAAGTACTTGGTTCCTTATAGTATTTTCCTCTTATTCGTCCAAACATCTTATTTATAGTCAATAAATTATTATTATTTATGCATATATATTAGTTAGTACTAAACTATATCTTATAGTATCTCAAAGGGACTCCCAATCATGGATTTGTCTTCATAAACACTCATCATTTCATCTTCATGCATTCTCTGATGTTGATTGGGTAAGCAATACTAATGATAGAACATCTATGTTAGTATACATTATCTTTCTTGAAGTAAATTTAATCAATTAGAGCTTTAAGAAATAAAATACAATCATAAGATATATCATTGAAATTGAATATCGAGCTATTGTAACTACCGCTATAGAACTCAATTAGGTAACCAATCTCTTACACGAACTTGGCATCATTTTTCAGTCTACTCTTATAATATAATACGATAATATCAATGCCACCGAGCTATGCAATAATCCGATATTCCACTCATGCATGAAAACATATTATCATCGACTTCCACTTGGTTAGAGATCAAGTTGTAAGACATCAACTACGTGTTTATCATGTTTATACTTATGACTAACTAGCATACTCTCTCACAAAACCCCTCGTTCACAAGACATTTTAGTTATATCATTTAAAATTGATATTCTTCACAGAAGCTCAATCATATGGGGCATGATTGAAAATCATAATAGAAACAGATATGGAATGATTGATTAAATAATTGATTAATTAATTTGATTGAAAATCAGAATAGCATTCCCTACATTCACAATCAATTGATTGATTAAATAATTTGAGTAGAAAAATTATTTTCTCAAAATATATATAAATATGCATCACTCATTCTCACAATATAAATTTGAATGATTGATCTAATTAAATAATAAAATCATTCCTCTTTATAATAACTTCTTCTATTTACATAACAATGATAAGGATAGGAGTGCGACCAAAATATTAGCTTAAAGATTCTCTTTTACTGTCACAATCAACCAATAAAATTATCGAGGTGTTAGGGAAGGAAATAAGGTGAACTATAAAATTAATTTTGCAATGCTACGAACGAAAAGAATCAAATTATATATATTGAACTTGGCTCACCAGTAGCTTATGTTTTGAGAATGCAGTAGTGCTAAATCTGATGTATGTTATCCTTGTTAGATTTGAAACATAGTAAATGAATTAAAAAAAAATAAAATCAAGTAAAAATCAAATTACGAGTTTGAGTAAATGAAGATGAGTCGTACTAAAAAATATATACAAATGAGTGAACCATCTCATAGCGTTAGCTATGACTAATTTGACTTAAGCTCATCATTGTTAAATTTCTAACATTGAAGACTATAATCTTTTCGAATTATTTGAATCTTTAGATCCAAATAAGACTTTTGTTTGAATATTTAAATTTTTACATCACTTCCCAGTGAGACGAGGAATTTGAATTTGAATACTACTAACCATTTCAAAAGTGGTTCTTTTACCAATTTGATAAGAGAAAATGAATGAAAGAAAGTGATGTGGCAGTGATGGTGGGAGTCTAAAGGAGACAAATACTAACCTCATATATGATCATCATTAAGCTCATCTAACACTACATAAACTAATTACCTAGTCATGCTTATGTCTTTGCATGAAAAAAATGTTCTTGTATGATACAGAGATTAACATAAACTAAGAGAATAATCTCATATTATTAAGGATTGAAAAAGTCAACTGATAACTTAATAAACTTAAAGTTTTTTAATTTGAATTGACATCAAAACATATGTATATTTATTTTGATCGATTCAACTTAGACTCATCATTGTATAAAATAAAGAGTGAGTAAAAGAGAGAGAGAGAGAGAGAGAGAGAGAGAGAGAGAGAGAGAGAGAGCCAAACAACGGTAGTAGCAACCATGAGGAAAGAAAAACTTGAAATGGTAGTTTGACCTATCCTTACAAATTAGGAGATCATATTAGGAAATATTCATCAATCAAATAGAGAGTGAAAAAGAACCTAAGAATAGTTTCATAATCTTAAAGGAGTCAAGTGGCATATATTAAGTTCGACTCATAACTTAACCAAAATTTGCCTAAAATAGACTTAAATCTGACATTTAGCCTCTTCACACAGTGCAGAAGATCATACGACTAACATCAGGAAATCATGAAAAGGCTTTTGGTACCAGAATCACATCAACCACTAAAGATAAATAAACTAAGAAGGCATATCTATATCTTGACGCGAACACAAGAATCATCAATATCCAATTTGATGGGTTTCATGTCAAAATGCTTATTAGATGATCAAATCTTGATCACCAAGAAGAGCCCTAAAACAGGCGTGCATTAGGGTAGCGTTCAATACCAGCTTTAAAGAAAATTAAGACGCACAAATATTACTCTCGGGAAAAGCATTTTGCTTTACCTGCGGTCACGTGATCGAAACTTGAGTTGAAGAACAAGCCATCAATAGAAACTTCCAGTACAAGTTCGAGTACCTGTAATTGGAACCGTACCATGAAACCTGTAATCTCTTCCTGCAATCTTGTGAGAAATCAATTGGAACTGTATCAGAACTAATACCGGATGTAAATGGTATGGATGAGTGAGTAGGTCTGGCATCACCACGATCCTCACTTCCATCAGGTTTCAGCATATGCTTTGCATCTGCACTCAATTTATCAGGTATGCCGGCGTTAGATCCTGTGACAGTGCCTTGTTCATCATTTTTCACCATTCATTATTGGAAAGCCGGAACCATATTGCTTACCATTCTCAAAAGCAGGGAATTCCGAAGGTTCCGAGCAATATGGTAGGCATCCGAGCAGCTGTTCTCTCCTTGGGCTTGTTGGACCGTTCGCCTCCAGTTGCACTGCACTTCGAGGTTTCTTGACGGCTCCCATGATTCTGTCGTCTTCGATTGGAGCCCTTTTGTAAGCGTTGCTGTTACAATTCACATCTTCCAGATGATGAAACATAAAAAAACAAAAAAAATAAAAAGAAACATAGATTCGGTCCGATTCTCGTACTTGGTCTTATTTTGATAGGTCATGCCGACTGTCGAAGTTAATCGGCTTGCTTGATGTTGCGGAATGAATGAAGAACGAAGGGAATTCAGGGAGTGAGAAGTACCCTTACTGTAAGCAGGATGAGTGATATCGGAGGTGGAAAACGTGGACGGCTGTATCATCGGTTGTTCTCCGTCTAGCAGCCACTGCTGGAGGCAAGATGAGTGCGGAATCGATGATAATGGTCCGATGAAATCCATGCATTTTGGGCTCGACAATCCTGGATGAGAAGCTGATGACATGTTGCTGGAGAGCATCAGGTTATGTCTGTGACGGGTAGAGTTCAGCAGAAAACCAAGACACCTGGTTCCTGAATCCACTGCGGATTTGGGTGAATAGTTCAGCAATCTGTGAGGCGTTGAATAGCTGGTACCGTGATATGTGAGGGTTGACATATGGCCATTTCTTGAAGTCAGCAGTGACTGATGACCAAGGGAAGTATGATCGTATCGTTCGTCGACTGCAGGGAAGTGATATGGATCTGATGGAAGGTCTTGCGACCGTCTTACACAGTCTCTTGAGATCCCAGACATCGGATGTGTGACACATTCCCTTTGGAGCCTTCTCTCTAAAAGAGCTTTGTCAACCACTATTCTGGATGGGCTGCGTCGAGTGATAATTTCCTTGTCGGTCCATGTCGATCCATGGTCGGTACATTTGCTGTCTTCACTGCTTCTACCAACTGTGACATTCTTACCCATCAGGCGCATTGTTGATGGAACGGTAGGCTCGATCCTGTGCTCCACCAAGCTTTCTTCTGCGTGGAAGCTTTCGCTAGGAGTCCAGTTAAGATCATGGTGATTAAGTTGTTCACACATACCACAAGAGAGGCTCAGGGGGTTTTGTACATGATGGATGTTCTGAACATCCATCCTCTCGGAGCAATGCAACCGGAGATAACCCAGCCCAGATTTCGTTGGCTTTCTAGCAGGATAAAAGTGATGGGAATTCCATCTTCTCTGATCGTTCCGATCTGCCATCGTGCAGCAAAACTTGCCTCTCATGTTTACGTGGTCCATATGACTCTTAGATCCGGTGAGATAAGGAACCTGAAGGCTGTGCTCCGGACCGAGATTTTGCTGCTTAAAGATCTCACTGGCACCAAACTTCGCATCTGAATGAAACTTGATGAGTTCTTGTGAACTAAGAGGCGAACCAATCGAATACTCGGATACGCACATACCGTTGCACTTGCAAATGGGATCCAACATTGATCTTGTCGTCTCTGGACATTCATTGATCATTTGATCCGAGGGAGAGATGTCGCAGACAGGTTGAATAGCTGGAATCTGGATGTATCTATTCTTCTTGAAGGCCACCGGACGATCTACTTCCCTCTCGTCGACACTCACTGGTAAGCAGGACAAAGAAGGCTGAGACATAGGAATCCCTGTCATGTTCGGTGAACTTTCTGGTTCCAATTTTGGAGCAGATGTCATGGAAGCATGCATAACTTCTCTAGTATCTAACATGTCTGAATGAAATCCGACACCAGAATTTGATCTCTCTTCCCGACAAGAATTCCTGATGGATGGACTGCAATTACTGTAGTGTCGAGACGAAGAATCTGAGTAACCAATGTTCAGATCATTAGAGATTTGCGTTGCATGATTGAAGTCGATAGTTTCTCTCAAGGAGGTCTTGGGTCTTCGCGTAATGTTCCGGCTGATGGGATTGCTTGGATGATCAGCGGTAGCATGAACACCACTCTCGATCAACTGCGCCTTCCCTTCAACAGTTGGAGCTCCACCAGTTTTAGTCACCTTAGACTGCTCGGTTGGTGGAAGTTTATCACCTCTGCTAAGATCAGATATCGATGATGCAGCCAAAGCATCTGAGAACCTTATACAAAGGTTAAGCAACTGAGGCAGCTTCGTATGAGAAAAAGTCTCGTTATGCCCATCGTTGCCACAGAAGGTGACGTGCTTTTCCAATGCACAGCAAGGCTTGAAAGGGTGACCAGCCTGTGGATCTCCGTTCAGAATTCTCGACTTCATGGAAGAAGTTTCTCTCGGACTTCTGAGAATGCCTTTGACTCGAAGAATCTCTGCCGCCTCTTGGTTTCTGGCTACCAGATTAGAACCATGGAATTGTTCGTTTTCTTTGTTCTGCAAACTCGTTGCCGCTGCCTTCTTCTTCTTCTTCTTTTGCCCGCCGAGAGAATGTCTGGAAGCTTTCTTTGATTCCTTTTCGGACGCCGAGTCTTCAAGTAACTGAGATATCAACCAAAAATGATAATTTGAACTCATGGTTTTTCGCTGCAGCACATTTGCAATATTAAGTGATGCGGAGAAAAGGAATAAAACCATTAAAATGATGATAAATAAAAAACATTCACAATATATAAGTGATAAATAAGAAAAAAAAATGATGGAAAAGAAAAACAGCTATGATGAAAGAGACAAAAAAAAAATAGAAACAAAGGGGAAGATGATGACAAATAATGATGGAGGAGAAAGAATGATAGAGAGTTGTTATTGTTTTTTCCTTTTCTAAAAAGATTATATAAAGATGTTTCCGACAATACGAATCAAAGATGAGACAATTAATAAATCTGACTGGCCAAGTCCGGTCCAAGATTAATAATTATGCTAAGTGTACAAAGTCTATCAGATTTATTTTGTTTGAACCTATGATTTTGTTATTATATTTTATATATATATATATATATATATATATATATATATATATATATATATATATATATATATATATGAAAGTCCAACATAATGATGTCAACACAAAATTGAAATATAGGTAAACAATTAATGGGAGCCTATTTTTCTGATTGGATGAGGAGAGATTGAGAAAAATAAAACTTTAAGAATAGTCTGGATGATATATATTTGAGTCTACCTCACAATTTATCAGTTTAAGTTTTTAGATTGAATTGATATTTAATTCAATATATATTAATTATGATTAGTCTGAATTAAAAATTTTAATCATTTTTAGTCGATACCTAATAAAAAATATTTTGGTAACCAATCTCATTCCGCTAGTTGAGGTACTAACACGAAAAACAAAGATCCAATCACCCCTCAAAGAGAAGTGATATAGAGGTAACTATGACCCGACGACCCCATGGATAATAGTCCATAGGAGACCAATTGGACCGGCTCGATCGACCTTTGTAAACAATGATTTATGGACAACTGCTTTGTAAACAATCATTATAAGTAATTCCTTCAAATGGATAGATATAAAAGTTAACCCTTAACGCTAGATATAAATCTTTCACCCTTTTACATCATAAATCGTCTCAAAACTAATTTGAGTGTCATAGAGATTGAATTGAAAAATATTTTTCAACATCGACCTTTGTGTAAGAACTTATCGACGGACCGAAATCTATCTTGGCCCTTAGGCTCGTCTGGATACATCCAAAAAACCATCTCAGTGTCACCTCACTAGTCTAAGACCCAATCAATCATCTCGTACGACTGTCACAGGTTTTTCGAATGCCCCTTAATTTTCGTGTCCTGACCGAACCGAGTCCGCTCACGTCGACGATGCGATCCCACAATAGTACCCCCCAAAAATAAAAAAGGGGCGATTTCGTTTGGTTAATGCCTTTTGAGTGTTGTTTATGTAGACTTAATGCCCTCGCGTGATGCAGTACGAGGAACAGTTGCAAATCCTCCTACATTTATCTTTTTTTGTAGGAAGGGGACGAGAAAACGCAGACGCATTTTTGTACCAAAAGAGTAGAATTGTGTGTACCTTTTTCCGAGAGCCGATCACAAGCATGAGCACCTGCCGTTGCGTCTTCGGCTTCTTACTGCCGGATCTGATCCAACACTTCTTGCCTATATATCTTTTCTTCTTCTTCTTCTTCTTCCAGCACTTGTTGCTAACGTGATCCCTCAGCGCATCGTCGGCTCCTTGTCTTCGTCCCTTCTTCTGTTCTCCGTCTTCCGCATCCACTCCGTGGCCAACATCTCCACCACATCCGTTCGTTTCCTCCTCGATGCGCTCGATCTGCGGCGCAACGGCGAAGAGCTCCGCCACCGATCGTTTCTTGGGAGCCCTTAGCTTCGCCTTTGCCCTGGATCTGTCTCGCTCGAGGGCCGGCAATCCACCGGCCGCGGCCGAGCGGACGGCCCACAACTCGTCGGACCACCACCGGTACTTCCGGAACGGGATCGGCGGCAGCGATCGCTCCCCTCCTCCGCTGGTGCCCAACGGCCAGCACTTTTCCATGTCGACACTCCTCATCTTAGCCGCATACTCCCTTCGATCACAAGAACAGAACATCGTACGACGAAATCAGATGCAAAGATGGAGGAGGAGAAGCGAAAAAGGTTCAGGCATCCATTACCGGATCGAGAAGCCCTCCAACGCGATCGCCATGGATTCGCTTGCGAGGAGCAAAACGAGAGAGAGGAAGAATCTTATAGTTGTCGCGGAAGAGAAGAGAAGACAAGAGGAGAGAGAGAGAGAGAGAGAGAGAGAGAGAGAGAGACATATAACAGCAAGCGGTTCGCTTTTGCCTCCTCGCTACCGCTTTCTATTTTTCCCGCTCATTCCGGGCTTCTTCTCCAGAAAGCGTGTATGTATATTGAGTCGATTTTACTTGGGAGAATTAGAAACGAGACCGGCATGAATCGGTGTAGCGACAACCCATTGAATCTGTTTGTTTTCCCCATGCAACGTACCCCGCAAAGGATTGCATCCACGTACATGGGACCTGCTAGTTGGGTTGGGGGGCCCGCGTCATGGCATGACAGCGTACGGCTCCCTCCGGTGTCTTGACCGAGCGATCAAACACAGAAAGTGGTCCTCTCGTTGGTCGTCGGCAGTAATTCCGAGTGGGGCCTACGCTGCTTCATGTCGCGAGGACCGTACCACCGCGTGTGATGATCGATGGATGGGAGTCAGTTGGAACAGAGCGGATCCAACGGGTGACGATGAGGTTTAGGATACATGGCGAGCAGCGGGCTTTGAAGGCCATGAAATGTAAGTCAGCTACATTTATTGTGTTTTAATGGCTACAATAATTCTATTTCATCAATATGATTCATCCACTATCAAAACGATGGTGACATGATTTTAGTAAAGCAATCAACTGTTCAAATAGTATAACAATCGAAACTTATTTTTAGTACAGTTGTGTCAAAGCGTCTACATGCTTTTTGTCCCAAAAGTTCACCTTCCCATAGATATTATCAACAAAGCAAGCCTTGAACAAGAGGAATCACCAAGTTATCGGTGTGCATCCTATCAATTAAAACCAAACCTCAGTATCTTACTCATGCTGTCTTCTTCGTCTCTTCTCGACTGAGGGAGTCAGCTACTGAAGATTTCTTGATGAGCGTGATGAACGGCTGCTAGGGTTTGAGTTGTCTTTCTTCCATATGGCTTCAAAATTATAGAAAACCTTCAAAGGTCTCACCTGGTTAGAAAAAGAAATCACAGCAAAGTAAAGACCACTTCTTTGTGTCAAGGCTTTGCCATAAGAGTACAAGGGTGCAGTTGCCGGAAGTCGAAGAAAGCAGACAATAGTCAGAAAGTCCACAGCTTACATGCACAAGATTCATGTTTAACAGTCGACAAAATGACATGCATTCACAAACTCCTCACTATCAATAATATCCTAGCCCTTAGATTACTAACCATGACAGTTTCCAAAGTGCCATGCACTCGGATGCTTCATTGCAGGTTCTTTATTGAATGCAACTTTTGTCTTCTCAAGTGGCTTAGAAGACCTTCAGAAAGTCATAGTTGTACTTTTTTAATTCCAAAAGTTTGTATATCATTTCCAAGTGCAGATTAGTTTTTGTTTGCCAAAAAGGAGAATAATCAGTAGCAACACAAAGGTGAGAGAAAATGACAATCGCATGGTACACCATGAAAATGGATCAAGAATCAAAATATGCACAGAAAAAGTTCTCAAGTTAAATTTAGGGAAAAGTCAGAAAAAAGTCTAATCTACTATAGATCATAAGAAATATACCTTCCAACGCTGTTTTTGAGCAATTTGGTTCTGTATAATTAACAACTGGTCAATTATATTTTTAAAAGTTGGTCTTTCGGCAGGGTCCTCGCTCCAACACTGCTCAATCAACCTATAAAGAACCAGGAATTCAGATGTGTGATCAATGTGTTCAAATCAAAACAGATTACTACTACATAAAACAACAGGAGATAATTCATGGCTTCAAGCTTATCACCAGTAAGACAACCATAATCTATTGCTCAGAGTGAACTGAGCTATTGTAATAAATCAATACAAATTCCTGGAAGAAACTCTATATTAAGAAATAAGAGTGAAATAAAAAGGGACCGATATGCATAGTAAAAGAAAATGCCTGAACCTTTAGGGATAAGTTACTTATCTGGAATTTCAAGGAAAGATAAATAGTGCCAACAGAGATAAGGAGAAAAAAGAGCTCCAAATAGAGTGGAATACCAAATCAAGTGTTGACTAACTTTCTTAAATGCTTTGTGGTTACTTCATCTATATTTCTATAGCTTTGCTCTACGGACAAAATTGTAGTTATATCATCAGATTTGCTAACTGGTTTTAGTAGCCAATCTCCCAGTTTAACCTCTTTTCTATCCCTTTGTACTGTTGCAATATTAAACAGAGCCTTGGTATTTGCTCATTGTACTTTGGCCACTAAAAGCACCTTCTTTTCTTGCAAAATTATGTGTGTGCCAACTAAAAGAAAATGAATGGATCAAAATTTTCCATTGTTTATGTGTTTTCATGGATCAACTGGAATAATAAATACCTCAAGTGCATGATGTTTCTAAACAATCCTTGTTTGGTTTTGTTCAACAACACCTAGAATCTCTAGCATTATATTAACTAAACTAATCAATGAAAATTTACACATGTTACTTTATTTTCCCTTAATATGCCCACGATTCAATGGCAGAAAAACATCCATGTAGTCTACCCCAAATAAAGCAACAACTAGAGTACACTGCTGACCACCGTATTATAGCACATAAAAATCCTAGCATCAAAGACAGCAGAATACATACTCTTTCAGTCCATGAGGATACTTCTTTCGATGAGCTGTAAACGGAGGCCTCTCTTTAGATGCATATGCTTTGGGAACTTCATCATCTTGTTTTTTATTAAAAGGCAGGAATCCTTCAATCATCTGACAAAAAAAACCTGATATAAGTTTAACTTCTGACTGAACCACAAGTACCTGATCGGGTATACGAGAGCACTATTTCCATATATTGACATAACATGTCACATCGATTAAACAAAAAATTGAACTCTAAAACGAGTTGAAATTTCATTTCTTATTTTGAGGGGAGCATATAATGTAATATGGCAAATCTCCATCATAGTTAACTTGGCAGTGATATTGACCTGGAACATGGAGAAGTTCAAGGTTGGCCTCAAGTGTGAGAGCACAAATGTGTGACAGGCATATGAGATAGTATTTATTTTAGATAAGACAAAAAAACAATCTAATCAAATTTGAATTTTATTTGAGCTTCAATGAAGAGAGGACTAGAGAAGAATAACCTCTGTCATTCAGCCAAACCAAAATCTTTCTCATTCTATTTTGGTTTATATGTCAATTTTTGTGATTAGTGACACTTTTTCAATGAACTTCTAAAATAATCACAATAGTTCATGGGGATCGTAGAATCATTTGAGTTAATTAAGCATTCTAGAGTTTGCAAATATAGTAAATAGTCACAATCAACATTACCCATGAGGAGAAATTATAACAAAACAGTAATTCTTAGCACAAGATGCATGACTGACATGAGATAAATAGCGAATGCCACACATGACACACTTAAAACCAGCAAATTATGAAACTTGAAATTCGCATATCAAGAGTACCAATAAACTAAATAAGATCGATCAAAGAACAACACCTACATGCCAATCATATGAAACAAATATTGGAAAAAAGTCTACAATAGTTCAATAGAAAAGCAAAGAAAACTTACCTCTTTTAGAATCAAAGAAAAAGAAAAAACATCTACTTTTGTGTCATATTCTTCATTGCGAAAGACTTCTGGGGCCATGTATCTGCCTGTTCACAGAAAAGCAAAGCATATTACAGAAGCTACATGTGTATATGAAAAGCATAGAATAAAGTAGTGTTTGACTGGAAAATTCAGTCATGAAGAAGTTATTTCAGGAGCTTTGCACAACCACAATCACATGTTCATCATTCAGAGAAAAAAATCCAAGCGGCAAAAAATTAGAAAATGAATATATCTAGAGAACTCTGTAAAATGTTTGAGATTTGCCTGGAGAAAACTTCCTATAGAAGTACTAAGAAACACGAATGTAGGCTTTTATGATACATATATCATGCATAAGTAGGCATGAAGGAGAAAAGTTAGTTAGAAACAGAATGTCATCATTATTCTAAACTTCATGATTGTTTTGAACTTAATTATCAATAGTTACAGAATAATATCAGGAAAGTCAAGCAGAAGTTTCTTATGAAAGATGACAGGTAAGATAAAAAAAACAGGATGATGATGAGAAGAGCTAAAATTATAAGAGAAGACAATATAAGAAAGAAGAAGAAAAATCAGATATTCAAAATGATTTAAGTAGCTTTCAAAATAAAATAATATATAAATAAGTCTAAAAATGTTTATACCTGAAATCTTATATACAGATATATAAAGGAGATCTAGGTGAATTGTAATCAAAATCTTGGGCTCCTTTTTTCTATTAGTCCCTCAAATCTTTTTAGTTTTGCATACAAGTCCCCTAATTTTTTGTTATAACTTTGTATATATTAGTCCCATGGCTAAAATTGATTGAATATTCGGGTTAAATTGCATTAACCATTTTAGATCATTAGCAATAGCATACTAGATAACATCTCTATTCTGAAGAAAAATTTATTTATTTCCCATGTAAAGCAAGCATATCTACCCTCACTCTATGCCACGAATTCATTTTTGCCAAGTTAAAAACTAACCCCAGTTGAGAGAAGTGAAGAGGGATTAATGTTTGCAACTGAAATGACTATAGGCTTTCAGATAAATAAGATCAAGGGATTAATATGCAAAAGTATATCCTTAACAGAAAATAAAAGTTCTGATATCCTTAATAGAAAATATTATATTGAATCTGAATGATATCACAACCTTTTATGCTGAAAGGTGGAGAGAAGACAAACAAGGTACAAATTTATTCAACCATATTAAATAGTTCAACAGCAAATAGTAGAACCTAACTTCAAGTAAAATTTTATTAATCAAAGGAATTAAAGTGGAGTAAGAGAGAATTGCTACACTTACATGCAGTGTCTAGAGAAGTCAATGGCCTAACCTCTCTTATGGTTTTTGCCATTCTTAACATCTTACTAATACCAAAGTCTGCAACTTTCAGGTGTCCAGAATCATCAAGCAGAATATTTCTGTTATCTTACAATAAGAAAAGAATGTTAAACCATTGAAGCCATCAAGGTGATGACAACATAAACATGCAAAGATCAGTTCAGATGGTAAAAGTCAAAAAGAAATTTTAAGTCTGATCACTCACGAAGGCTCAAGATCACGGTGAATGATGGCTTCAGGTTTGTGCTCATGCAAGTAATTCATTCCTCTGGCAAAATTTGCTTAGTTAAAGACTAGTCAAAGAAATGAAGTATATTAACTTTTAAACAAGAACAATAGTTTAGCATTATTGACTCTCATCTTTAAATTGTTCAACCAACCTAGCAATATCAAGTGCGAATTTGACTGCCAATCTTGGTTTTAAAGGTCCCTTCATATTCAAAAAGGCACGCAAATCACCCTGCATATGCAAAATAACTAAATAGCATGAGTGTAAGAAGAAAATGTTCACTATTTGTATGAGAATGTCAACCATTCAATTAATATAAAAGGTGGGTTGGGCAGAAAGAAATGCCAATCCTAACCACAGCACATAACCCCATAAAGATAATATATAAAGCACATGGCATGATGGCATGGCATGGTAAACATGTAGTCATAGGATGCCATGTCATGTACCAGTGCCAGTCATGTGTCAGCCACATGCGCAAGATTAATATGTGGGTTTCGGCTGAGCAAGGCATGTTACACAGTGCCAATAACCCATAAAGCACAGGCACAGCCATGTGATAAATTGTATGGATATTTGCTTAGATTTTAAGTCCATAACCACCCTCTTTTTTATTCTTGCTTCTGCACCATAAAGCTAGGTTCCTATCAGACCAAGTGACAAGCACGCCGAGTAAGTGACATGGAGTTCAAATGAATCATTTTATTCTATTCTCTGAAACAATTGACAAATAATAAATACTGGAAAGGATAAATAACGAACGTTATAAAAGCAAGCTAAACCCAAATTGGTTTACATGATAGATAGTTTTAGATATCAAGCAGGGCAGTCATGCAGACTACGGATATAACCTTTGGCAAATATTCTGTGACAATCATCATAGGGCTACTTTGAGTAACAGCACCCAAGAACTGGACTACATTTGGATGTCTAATTTTCTGAAGCAAGGCAAGTTCATCCATAAATGCACTCCTGAAAAAAACAGAATGAGGTTCCAAGTGATAAATCATTTACTAGTAAGAAAGGTGCACATACGCACCAAGAAAACATTATAATTTGAGCAAACATATAACTCTGTAGATAATATAGGACCAACCCACACTTTATCTTCATCGGTCATTACATCTTCACCAAACATTTTAACAGCAACTTCAATTCCGCGCCAAGTAGCTAATAGAAATGTCCCCTGAAAAGATATCAAAAATAGGGGGTAAACAAACTCACAAGTATCATATTTGTAATTACCATTTACTAGACCTGCCAAAGCAGTTCATGTAAATATTTTAACAGCAATACCCAAGTACGTAAAACCAAGGAAACGCTTGCCCAAAGCTAACTCCAGGCATTATTCCTGTGTAGCATTGAAGTATTTCATTCACGAAAGCCATGCTGCATCCCCCCTCTCCACAAAGTTTGGTCATCATGAGTAGCATGTGGTCATCGCCACATGGGAGAGGAGTGCACGATTCAATAACCAATAGAAGCCAGTAAACTCCAATTGGCACTCAGACATGGCAATGTCCCCCTGTTTGAAACCAATTTGGGCTGAAAGACGGCAGACGGCCCCAGTAGGTCAGACATTGGTCATGGAAGTTTGCAACGGATGTGGCTGATGTGGTGAAACAGCTTTGTCAAGAGGGATGTGGGGTGATCAGCCTTTACCTGATTGGAGGACACTGGAGATGCATAAGGGGTTGGGGGTGGTTGCTGCATCACACGTATAGCATCAAACATCAAGCTACATTGTAGCATACCCCATCATCACCAGAACAAAGCACAAATTTTAACAGATCCAATGTTACCAAAGGTAACAAAAGAAAAACAACTACGATCGAGCAACAACTGGGAATTGTGATGATGCTAATACCCGAACAAACAATGGTTGGTCACACTACCTAATGGATTCCGAAGCCAATACACCAAATTCACCTAAGGTGGTCTTGCACTTAGGTGGATACATTGAAGAGATCCTTGGTGCTATATTACCAAATTGAATTGTCTTCTGCCTGTTCCTCAGCCTCAAGTGATTGCATAGCAGACTCCCTAAAGGTATATCTACAACCCATATGCAAATGTGATTACTTCAAGAGAGGTCAATCAAGCCTATAATCTAAGGTGATTGCATAGCAAACACCTTACGGATATACCTTGATCCAATATGGGGTTTGGGTTTGACGATCCGTCGACTCAATACCACATTTGGGATGGAAATTTTGACGGAGGAGAGAACTATCATAGAAAGATCAAGCATAAAACCGAAAGAAAACAACTTTTATTGCTTGTAAGGCTAAAAAGCTAACTACAAGACATACAATAATGGAATTAAAAGCGTGATAGAAAGCTTCTGAATGCTTAAGAACGTAGGTTGTCTTTGGACAGCACGTAGGTGCTCTCGGCAAATTGTGTATCGCTGTCAGTTTTCGGTCTCCTCTATTGCGGCTGGAATCTCCTCCTGAGGTTTGGACAGAAGGCAGCAAGCTTTGGGGACTTCTCACAGCAGCTAGATGAAGCTTTGAAGTGGAGCTTTGGCTGCTGAAATTTGAGGAAGAAGGCTGCGGCTAGAGGTTGAGCTGCAGCTATGAAGAACCCTTCCTTTCTCTCTTCTCATCTCTTCTCTCTTCTAAGGCTAGAAAAGCTAGGGCTAGCTGGGCATTGCTAGGGACTTCTTTTCTGTTGCCTTCAGATGAAGGAACACCCTTTGTTTTAAAGACTTTCCTTGTGGGGCACAATAACTAGGATTTTCCTTGTAGGGCTTTCCTTGCAGTGCACGCACAGCTACCATTTTCCTTGTAGGGCTGCCACACCCCCCTTGCTTGATGGCTGCCCCTATTTGGTTGAGGGCTGCTCTAATTCGAGTCCTATTAGGACTTGGATTGAGGTGCGTGGGCTGCTGAAATCTGGGCTTCGCTTAGCCAAATAAGGCTGAATAGTGTTACGATCGTCCCTAATGAAGCTGATGAAGCCTATAACGATCAGGAAGGACTTTCTATGATAATGATGACCCTCTAATTGTGCATTATGCAGCCTCCCCACCACCACCAACCGTATAACAATAACATTATTTATGTCAATCGTGCACTATATGCAGCACCTAATCTCCGGTAGAAGGAAGAATAGTTTGGCGCTATAGTCTTAGCAGCAATAAAACATTGATCATGCAGCTTTGTTAAACAGTTACAACAATGCATCAGCCTCGCTCACACAACAAAAATTGGCTTTCAGTGGTAACACGACAAGTTGGCTCTTCCTGGAAAAGCAGTTCTTTAAATGCACATCTACTCCTCTAGACTCCAAGGTTGATTAGCCTTTTTTTCACTTGGAGGCTGCTACTGTTTTTTGTGGTACAACCAGTACCAAAAGCAACGTGCTTAGCAAACATATATGAAAAAAAATTCTATAGCCAGAAAGAATTCTCAAATTTTGTTGACACATGCTTTCCAGAAGAAGTCTGAAAGAGTCAGCAAGATGCTTCTGAAGTTTTCTCAACACATGTTGATCAGATAGTTCATCGGTAGCCAAAAGATCACCTGGGCACTAAGTTCTTAATAAAAATGGCTTGCATCAATAGCCTTAGTCGATAATTATAGTAGAGTCAGGAGAATTTTTGAAAGGATTAGCAATATGCTTCCAAAGTTCTCCCAAAATATGCCAACTAGATAGTTCATCAGCAGCCTAAAAGTTTGTCTAGGCACTTAGGTCTTAACAATGAAAACTATTTAATCACTTGCTGTTTTTGATGAGACCAGACTTACAAAAGAATATCTTTCCTACCAGGAGCACCGTACAGACCTTAAGACTGAAGGTAGATTGATCTCATCCTCACTTCCTGATGACTAGATTGGCATACTATTTTAAAATTGTGGTGGACTAGAATCAAATCAGTCTCTTCAACTTATCCAGTCGAAACCAGAACTTTGGCAATATCTGAGCCACAAAGCATCAGAGAGGGACTATGTTTCTGTGATGACAAAAGGCGGACAACAAGCCACAAACTCAAGCTAGTTACTTTGATCACCTTAGCTGAGGAAGATGCTGAAGAAGAGAGTCTCAGCTTTGAACTGGCTACATAACCAAAAGTATGCATAGTTTTTCCTACAGACCTTGACTGGGATAGCTCTAATTATGCAGGCCATGAAATTTACAAATTCTGTCTATAGCTATTTTGTCACCACCATGGTCAACACTGGTTAAACCAACAACTTTCTTAGCTTGATAGGTCTATATTTGGTGGTTAGTGTATGAGCACCCCACCAAAGATCACATAGAAATCGTATAAAGATGATAATTATGTACACAATCAGATGGAATCAAAGTGTCTACTGATGCCACAATGGAGGCAAAAGAAGAGTGGTCTCCACAAAATGTTATATCTGAATGCAAGTAATGTTACGTCTCTTAAGATAAAAAGAACCAATGAAATTAATGGAAAGTTGGATGCCACAGAAATTTAGAGTGAGGAAACTTTTTTTTTTCTGGCATTTATAACAAGGACATCTAGTGAAAGGCTACAGTGGGGAGAGGAGAACAAGGAAAACTTTATGTATTGAACAGGAGATGAGAACCAACATTATGACCTAGATATATGCTAAGACATGTCTCTCGATAGAACTGAATGGAGAAGAAAATCCATGCAGCCAAGATTTAGTACTGATTTGAGTACAATGGCATTGTTGGTATTTATAGAAAAACCAGCTTATACTTGGTTATAAATTTCTTAAGTTAATCAAGACATTGTAACATTGTAACACGACTAACAGATCGAAGAAAAGTCTGATCCAAGAAAGAAGCCTAAAGTTGAGACCAAATTTTAGTTGTTAAAGAAGATTAAGATTAAATTGTGTGGCTATGAAGAGAGACTGAGAGACCAAAATAGAAAGTAGAACTATATACTATATCAGGAAGAGTTGTATGTGCTGATGAAGATGAATAGGCACCTTAGTAATGAAAACACTGTTAGTGAAATCGAGTTCATTGGATTCAATCTCATATTCTGGTACTTCTCGAGCAATCTTAGCATGTGTGGGGACAACCTACACAATACACAGAAGAAACAAATGTCATCTCAATAGTTTAGTATGGGAAAGTATGTCATCAACCCATGATGCAATTGACATGCATGACATACCGGAAGCTTAGCACCATGCTGCTCCAGAATCCTGATCACTTCATGGTTTCTGTAATGCATGGCATCTGCAAGGGGCTGTCAGTGAAGCAACAGTGAGAAATATCTAAATCAAAGGAATATGAGTTGCTCCTAAGTTTCTATGGTGATAAAGCCTGTTGGTTTTTGTAGAATATCCATTGGTTAGCTTAATTCACATGCTTCTTCATCTTTTCAGTTCTCACATGGATTTAATTGGCTGAAATATCATCATTTTGAAGAAAATTTTAAAATATATAAACCAAGGTGAGGCTCAAATATGCACCTGAAGGAAAATAATGGCACTCAATGAAACATGCATAAAAATATGGCTAGTTTTTCACTTACATTAGCAAAGAAAATACTAGATAGGAATTAGTGACCTGAACAAACACTAAGAATTGAGATAGAATAACACCTAAAAATCCCTTCCACTGAAACTAAGATAAAGCAATGAACCAGAAAGCTAGAAAACAGTAGCGTGTTACACTATTCCATATAGGATCCCTCCAAATAAAAGTTGAGTGAAACATCAGAGAACTACCCACAACAAAGCAAAAGGAGAAGAGAAGGAATGATTTCATTGGAAGGAGCATTGCAACAGTACCATGTTTTTAAATAATTATGGGAGTTGATGAAATTCTAGATTTCCTGGAAATCCTGATTAAATTATCACAGACAGAAGCATTAAGAAAAGTTTGGAATACTTGATATTGTTTTCCCTAACATGTTCAATTCTGATATGGTGCATTGTTAAGAAGTCTTAACTTTTAAGTTTACATCTTGTGAATGACAGTTTCAAAAGAATAAAGGTTATCTTACCCCTTGATTTGAAGGCATGACTTCTTGGTCTAATGTTATGTTAAAGTTGCATTTTGAACACAATACAAATATCTTCTGAGAGCTTATTGTTGTATATTTGCAAATGACCAATCTATATAAGAGGAATGACTTGTCAGAAAGATTTAACAAATTCGAATGAATTTCAGTAATTGCTAACCTGTCAGAAGATGATTGCAAAAACAATGTGAAATTCCAACTAGAGCAAATAAGTTATTCATAACTTAAGAACAATATGGAACACATTAATTTAAGAAGGTTTAAATAGAGTTTAACTGTAAACTCAGAGATACACTCAACTTGGAACAAAAGACCATACAATTGTTTCACTGATTTTATTTGTCCTTAGCCAACCATGCTTTATCAACAATAAGAAGCAGTTGATGGCAAAAGAATCATGTCTTCAGCCAATGATTCGCTTTCGCTTTCAGCTAAAGACAATGTGTTTTCTTTCATGAGGGTGATCTAAACCACCAATAAAAGAATACAAAGATTCCTCATCTCATGAAAATGTAAAATGCAATGTGACACCAAATCAGGTAAATCAATCTCTATGCCATCCATGGAGAACAAGATTAAAAACATTACCGAACTATCCTATATGTTACACATCTCACATTCGTACTTTCACAAGTCAATCAAGATGGGCTTGCAACAAGAGCAATGCTAGCATTAGTTTTCTATCCATCCATCAGTTAACTTCGCTAAAGAAAAGATCCAAGATCTTATCAATATCTAGCCAATAGGAAACATAAGAACAGCGGGAGAAAACACGAGTATCTAAGAACAGCGGGGCCTCACCGAACTGCCCCACCGATCTTGGGGATCGACTTTGGCGCCCCTACGGATCAGTAGCTCGACGACTTCAGCGAACCCCTGGCAGGCGGCGACGTGGAGCGCGGTTCGGCCATCGATGTCGCTGAAATTGACGTCGACACCGGAGTCCAAGATCTCCTGGATTCCGTCCAGGTCGCCCTCGCTGGCGAGGTACATGAGGCGGATGTCGGAGCCAATCTCGGCGGGGACGTGAGATCCGTCAAGGACCTCCGATCGCAGGGACTCGTCGCGATCCTCCCGGGGGGCGAGCGAGGACTGCCTGCCGAGTGTGAACCGCCCCGTGGACTTGGATTCCATTGCTGGACTCGGAGAAATGTGGGAGGAAGCGGAGGAGGAGGTCGGAATCGGATCACTAGGGTTTGACTCGGAGCCGGAAACCCCTGTTTCGGGATTAGACTCAAACTCAGCACCTGGATTCTTGGAGCCGCTCTGGACGCAAACAATGGGCGGAAGACGACTTTGCGTTGGAGTTGGTAATAGTGGGCGGTGGTGGTGTCTAAAGTCCCATTTTTATTTTTATTCTTATTTGACGGTGCATTGAGGGTTGGAATCCGATGTCAGCTTCTGTCAGAACAAATGAAACGGACGTGTCTTCGTCGAGGCACGGAGCAGGGTATGACGCATCCTGGTTTGCCACGAGCAAGGGGCCCACCGTCTGATTCGTTGGCACAACCCCCACGAATTAGACCCTCATAAATAGTCTTAACGAAAAGAAAGTTAAAGAGCATTTACAAGTTGATTTATGAGTTATACCAACAGTTTAAAGCCATCTTTATTTACATCCAGTCTTTTTTAATTATTTAAATAACGAAAATTTAAAATGTTAAAAGATAAAGAAAGAAAAAAAATTCAATGCAACATATATATATATATATATATATATATATATATATATATATATATATATATATAGGAAGTCCGATGCAAAGCGTCAAGAGTAAAGAATAAAATCATGCATGCAACGATAACCGGAACAGTATGCCCAAACCAAACCGCCTTACCCGGTTATGTCTATATGGCCCTTGACCGGGCTGACAGATGTTACGTTAGCTCATCGTCGAGCGCAAAGCAGTAAACTTCAAAAAGCTCCCAGAAAACCGATACAGCAGCTCTCAGCTTGGGGGAGCTCTGGAGACCAAAGCAGCGGCTTATGAATACCCTCTTTCACGGTGACTCGAGCTCAATACAGCATTGTGGAGAGCACCTCACCGGTGTCAACTTCTTTCCAATGGGAGGGGAGGCAATGCTTTCTTCGGCTCTCTAACGTTATTTACTAAACATGCTATCTCCCTTTGCCCCGTTTCTACCGTTGCTCATCTTCATCTTTATACAGAAATGCGGCAGCCCATGCCTGAGAAATACCATCAACTTGCAGTGCAGCTTCATGTGCTGCCCTGAAACGAGAGTGGCTTTCCTGTACCATTACAATTATAATGAAGTCATTTCAAAGCTGATGAGTAATAATCATGAAAAGATCAGATGTGTGACATAGAGAGGCATTTTTTACATGGTTAATGGTCTGGAGCAGCAGGCCACCCTGATATCTGAACATAGCTATGCCATTAAAAATTAACTCCAAGAGGCCATTGTGCATTATCTAATTTTGAGCTTTCCAATTAAGCCTAAGGACATTGGCAATAAGAGCTTTAAGTATCATCAGGTTGGCATTAGTTGTATGACATTGGAACAACCTTCAATCTCCCAACAAAGGCACCGAAAACTAATAATGAAATTATGTTAAAAAGCCTTTGGATGCAGTATAAAAAGTGGCATCAGAATATAAATGAGCACATAAATCAAAAAAGCCATCACATATCATTACCAACTCTTGTCTAGAAGGCTTGTCGTGAATCGAGACCGGAAAGCTTCAGAAGACATCTCCAACCAAAATTCATCCAATGCAAATCAAGAAAAAACCTTAGCGAACATCAAACGAAAAGGAAACGAATGAAAAACACAAATATTTTTTATGTTTCCATGAAAATTGCCATCAGGAGGGAAGAACTCGAAATTCTCATTGCAACTTGCAATGTCAAGCTGTGCTCAAAGCCCTTGCGCAATTTCCCAACATCATCTGGCAAAATCTTTCAATAGAAACTACAAAGATATCATAAGCACTATGGGAATTGTTAGTCATTGTGACTCTCCGAATAATAATTAAAAGCCATAAGAGGCATGCGCCAAATGCAAGTGCACATTCGATTTTATATAACATAATTGTAAATACAATTTCTGTGTGCAATTTCAACTGAGATCTTGATGGTTTTCAGAACCATGAGCTCTCCAATTAATTTTGAGCTCCAAGCTTAGCTATGAGGCCATTGTGCATCATCTAATTTTGAGCTTTCCAATTAAGCCTAAGGGCATTGGCAATAAGGGCTTTAAGTATCATCAGGTTGGCATTAGCTGTATGACATTGGAACACCCTTCAATCTCCCAACAAAGGCACCGAAAACTAATAATGAAATTACGTTAACAAGCCTTTGGATGCAGTATAAAAAGTGGCATCAGAATATAAATGAGCACATAAATAAAAAAAGCCATCACATATCATTACCAACTCTTGTCTAGAAGGTTTGTCGTGAATCTAGACCGGAAAGCTTCAGAAGACATCTCCAACCAAAATTCATCCAATGCAAATCGAGAAAATACCTTAGTGAACATCAAACGAAAAGGAAACGAATGAAAAACACATAAATATTTTTTATGTTTCCATGAAAATTGCCATCAGGAGGGAAGAACTGGAGATTGTCTCATTGCAACTTGCAATGTCAAGCTGTGCTCAAAGCCCTTGCGCAATTTCCCAAAATCATCTGGAAAAATCTTTCAATCGAAACTACAAAGATATCATAAGCACTATGGGAATTGTTAGTCATGGTGACTATCAGAATAATACGCAAAAGCCACAAGAAGCATGCGCCAACTGCAAGTGCACATTCAATTTTATATAACATAATTGTAAATACAATTTTTATGTGCAATTTTAGCTGAGATATTGATGGATCATCTCAGAACCATGAGCAGAGACTGAGCAACACGTCATAAGCACATTCACCAGATTTCTAAGTCAATTTGCTACCGGTAGAAATTGTTAATATGCAACCTCTACTAGAAGAGGATCTTTGCAGAAGCTTCAGAAAGGCTCACTTGTGTCATGTAATCCATATAGCATAGAAGAGGAAAGAAAGCCTCCAGATGAGAGCCAAAAGGGTTCACACTAGCCTCATTCCCACTTAAAATACTAAAACAATAACAATCAAATTATGTTAAAAAGCCTCAAAATGAGGTGTAAAAGTTGGCACCAAAATATAAATGAGCATTAAAACTAGAAAGAGCTTCACATATTAAGACCAATTCTCGTCATCTCTCTAAAGGAAAAAGCTTTTGGTAAATCGAGAATGGAAGCTTTCAAAGGCATCTCCAAATTCAACCTACGTGAATTCAGAGAACAGAAGCGAACATCAAAAGAAAAGGAAAATAAATAAAAAACAATATTTTCAATCTCCCAATAATAACTGCCGTCAGGAGGGAAGATCTTGAGATTATCTCATTGCAACTTGCAATGTCATGCTGTGCTCAAAGCCCTTGCGCAATTTCCCAACATCATCCGGCAAGTGCACATTGAATTTTATGTATGTCCTAAGTGTAAGAATAATGATCATAATTTTTATGTGCAAGTATAAATGAGATAATGATAGATATCAGAACCATGAACAGAGGATCTTCCATGTGATGATTCGAAGGTTCTTATGCACAAGGACTGATCAACAGGTTAAGCACCCCGACAACATCAGAGGTGTATAACAAATCCGAAATTAAAATAAGAGCAAAAGATTACAAAGAAGAAGCCTGCTAAAGAAAGGATCAGCACTAAGAAATACACACCGCTGAGAGAGAGTGCGGCACCGTCGGAATGGGGAGGCGCACCACCGATCTAGGGTTGTAGGGTCGCGCGATTTTACTTAGAATAACACTAAAAATGGCGATCGGGCCTCGCCTCATCTCCGTTCGTCTTTTATGAGAAATCATTTTGCATCAATCACATACAATTTTACTTAGAATACCACTAAAAATGGCACCAAATTACGACCCAAAAAAAACCAAGTGCTACTTGTAAAATGACTACATTAATTCTCTATCTCTCACCTGCTCCATTATCTTCATCTTCAGCAGATCTTCTGCACTCTTTGCGTCAGGATTACTGCTCGCGTCCTCCAAACAAAACCATGCATACAGATCATCCTGCCGATTCCAAGACCACCGGCGAAAATTAAACTCAAGAAAAACAGAAAACATTGCACCAAATTGAAACCAACGGGATGGTGGAAACTGCGCGTACCAGCGAGAGGCGACACGAAGGAAGGCGCACCGAAGAGCAGCGGGAGACGTTAGGGTTTCAGCCTTCGTCGCCCAATCGATCGACCCTTTAATGGGTCCCGTGTCATGGATCCGATCCGTCCAGCCCAACTCTCTTATGGTCATATATATTCACTATATAAGCAAGATTTTATTTATTTATTTATTTATTTATTTATTTATTATTCTTTTATCTATAGCAAACTTTATTTTTATGATTGAAAATAATGACACTACATACCATCATAAAGATTTAATTATGATTTTTATAATAATATGTAAAGATCTATATATTGCTGTAGTAATTCAATCACTTCTTTCTCAACAAATGATAATCATAAAAATAGTTCATGTATCACTATGGTTCCATAATTACAGTAATAAATAATTTTATTTTATGGAAAAAAAATTTAGATAATTTTACCCTGAAAAATAAAATCATAGTAATTGTTTAGCTATTACTGTGATTATTCAACTATAATGATAGATATTTTTATCCTACAATAGACAGCCATAGTGATAGTTTACTATTGCTATAATTATCCAACTACAATAATTAATATACTTTTATCTTGAAAGTAACATCCACAATAATAATTCACATGTTTTTATTATCATTTAATTACATATATACATATATATATACATAACAGTATACCTGTATACTATGATATATTAACCATAATGATAGCTCACATTTCAAAAAAAGGAAGACAAAATTCTTTCAATAACCAAATCAATTTATATAAAAATCATAGCACCAATAGACAAAATCCTTTACGGTGCTTCTCTAAAGTCAGGGGTCTATATACAGTAAATAATAATTATTATTAGAAACAAATATATAAATATAGAATCATATGATAAAAGAAGTTTCTAAATTTTTTACCTATATTATCTGTTTGAGAAGCTCTTTCATCCATAAGTATTTACAATTTGGTATTTCCTTTATATCATGAGTATTGTTTTTTCTTCAAGAATTTCTATTAATTATCAAATTTCTTCATCCTTCTTATTCTAACTTAAGTATTTTGTTCATAATTTTCTTTTAGTTGTCTAATTTCATCATCTTATTTATTCTCTAACTGGTGGTCATAATTTTTAATTGATGAGATATAGACACCATAAAATCTGAAGGAAATGATCCTATATCATATATATCCTGATTTCTCTTATCCTTCTATTTAAAAAATAATATTTTTACTTAATGGAACATCAGATATAAGTAAATATATTTATTAATAATAAGTTAATATTAAAAGATAAAAAAATTATAGTAGTAATAAAAAGATTAAGTGTTACATATAATAATAATTTAATATTAAAAGATAAGATTTCTTCAATTATACGAGAAAATCTCTTGCGAATATAAGGGGAACGTCTGTGCCCTCACAACAACAACAATCGCAGTAGCAACAATGATCTACTCTTGCTTTACTCACGACTCTCGCTTGATAGGAGCACTATTTCTTCAACTATACGAGGAAATCTGTATAAATAAGAAATGATATGTTAACGTATTTAAGCATTTTTACTCCTTCAACAAAGCTTTTTCGATAAAGTTTCTACGATAATTAATCACTCATCCACTTACATAAATATAATCTCTAGTTAACTTTTTGTCTCGGATATTTATAACTGCGATTATAAAAAACTACATGTTCTATATTTCTCCTCTCTTGATTTCATCCATCGTAGTTTGACACTGCAACCTATAATTTTCTTCATCTGTACAAATTATATGTACTAGTTTTGTGACAGCTATTGACACTGTTCATCGCCAGTCTTCCGGGGTCCCTTTGAGGTGACAAGGGCGTCAGAGAAGCTGTCCATTCTTTTACTTCGAAGCCGAACAATAATGCTGTCCATGTAATCAATACCTCGATGATCCACAGCATCTCGGCGGGGCTGATGCAGCAGCTCACGCTCGAGACACGGCACCTTTGATCCGAGTTATAGCTTCATGTTGCAGTGCAGCTTCATGCGTTGCCCTGAAATGAGAGTGGCTTTACTGTACCATCTCAATTACATAGATGTCCTTTGAAAGCTCATGACCAGTAATAAATAATGTGCGAGCTTATGCACACGAAGAAGGTACAGAGGACTAAAAGTGAGAAATGGGGTGCAGTCTTTGCCTTCGTCGAGGAGAAATTTAGATGCCATCATAGCGTTCTTGAATATTATGAGCATGACACTAAGGTCGGATTGGAGTAGTTGTCATCATCTTTTGAACTTTGCAGATCGGACCACTCCGGCTTGTGACTCTGAATGGAATGGAATTCCATTCCATTTCTTATCCAAAGAGAGCAAAGAGTCGAAGCAAGAGTGTCGGCAGTCAACCGCGGGCGTACAAAGAGCCAGCACATTCACTGCACTGTGAGTGCGTCTGGCAGAAGAGGATGGAGAGAGGAGTTCGGCTCTCATCGTCTTCTTGCTGAAGCACCGTGAGATCTGCTACGGGCGACCCACCCTCTGCGAAATCCTAAAATGGTTGCGGCAGGGGTTTCCCTTGTTTGATTCGAGGAGACGAGTCTCAGATTAATCCTTCACATACGACCCACTGTTCCGAGCACAGGGAAGCAGCTGCGGCTCCCTGTGCCTTCGTCGATGCGGCAGCTTCACAATTCTGATACCTTCTCAGGCCCAGCTGCGTGCAGTCACATCCACCACTGGTGGCAGAGTCTAAAGCTCTGCTCTCTTTCTCCGATGGACCGCTTTCGACTGTTACGAGCGTTTGTCTCGAGTGCAAGCATGCAGCCAAAGCCATGGGATGCCATTATCTCCTCGATGTAAAGCTGTCGCACCAAAAGAAAGAAGAAGGTTTGCAAAACGTTAACTTGGTGGTGATGGGTCGTCTCAGCCCGGCCTGCACGAGCGATGAAACCGCAGTCCACGACCCAAAGAATCTACTTTTCGATCTTTGTTGACCCCCACATGGTCTGACAATTCACACGCAGCATGCGGACCCCACCAACCCATCCTATCAGTCGCATCAAACCCACACGACACAGCTTTTTATCTTCTTCCTCTCACCGGCTATGGAGTTATATCATTCTCACCCGTCGCCTGCTCCATGGGAATCCATCCCGGCACACTGGGTCAAAGACCTTTGCTCCATCCCCACTTGAGCTTCCCACTTCTCCAGCTACGACAATGTCGCCCCTTCCTCTGCTGTCCCTGCTCCCGCTTCTGCCCTTCTTTCCTCCATGCACCTCTGCGTCCGCCGCCGTGCAGGGGAACAACCGGAGCGCCAGTGACCCGGTGCTGCAGTCCATGACCATGGACCCGCTCGAGAGGGACACCCTGTTCATCGTGATGGAGACCATGTCCTCTGATAGGGACTGGAGGTCCTCCAACCCTGACCCGTGCGTGCCAGGCTCCTCATGGCCCGGGATTGAATGCAAGGCAGGCTCGGACAACCTGCTCCATGTCACAAGGCTGGACTTCGGTGCTGTGCCGAACCCAGCCTGCAGGAGGAATGCCACCTTCCCCTCTGAGGTCTTTCGTCTTCCTTGCCTCCAATCCATCTTCTTCTTCGACTGCTTCAAGGGTGCCGAGACCAACCTCTCCCTTCCACCCCCCGCTGATGACAAAGCGGCCGCATATGCTTCTCTGCTACAGCTGAGTCTGAAATCAAACCCATCCCTCGTCGGTGCTATTCCATCCCACATCTCCTCTCTCACATCCCTTCAAGTCCTCACACTCTCACAGAACCAACTCAGCGGTGCAATTCCTGCCAGCATCTCCGAGCTAACCTCCCTCATCCATCTCGATCTCAGCTACAACACCCTCACAGGCAGCATTCCAAGCCACATAGGCAGACTGAAGGGCCTGATAGGACTTGACATGAGCTATAATTACCTAAGTGGAACCATCCCGCCGTCCATCGGACAGTTAGGCCTTCTTCAGAAGCTTGATCTGAGCTCCAATTCACTTGTCGGAAGCATTCCTGAGAACCTAGGGAGCCTCAGCTTCCTTGTTTTCTTGGCTCTCAGCGACAACAAGCTCAGTGGAGATTTCCCACGAGGCATAGACAAGCTCCAAGACCTCCAGTACTTCATAATGGACGACAACCCAATGTTCGTGACCCTGCCATCGCAGCTCGGCCTGCTAGCTTCGCTTCAAGAGCTTCGTCTCGCCAATTCAGGTTACACAGGTTCCATACCAGGGAGCTTCGCTTGGCTAACTAATCTCACCACTCTCTCCCTCGAGAAGAACAGGCTCACAGGTGGGATTCCTGCTGGTTTGAGTGCCCTCGGGAAGTTGTACCACCTCAACTTGAGTAGGAATCTATTGAGCGGAATCGTTCCCTTCGGTGTCGGCTTTCTCGATAGGCTTGGAAATAACCTGGACTTGAGGGGGAACTCAGGCCTTTGCTACAATGGGTCCGAGAGCCTTAGGACCATTGATGCCGGTGTCGTTGCATGTGGAGATAACATGGATAACTCTTCTTCCATGCCGAAGCCATTGGACGACTCAGCTGGAGCTCCATTTCTGCTCTGCGTCTTCTACTATCGACTTATGTGTCTTTTAGTTTTCTGGATGTGGTGACATTCTATACTCTCGAGGAAGTCGATTGCTCTGTATACTTTTCAACTGCCGCTTCTTCTTTTTCTTCTGTTTCTCAAGTGGCAATATGATCTTCTTCGTAATCTATCGATACTCGAATGTTACAGCATTGATGGACTGCTCGTTCTTTAGCGGAGGCGATCCTTTGGGAAAGCTCTCTCTGTAGAGGCGTTATCGTGACTTGGCATGGCAATCTCTGAAATCTGACTCCACCGATTTCCTCAGCTTCGATTTACGATCTACTCACTACTACTGTTTTTTCTGCCACAACTGTGGGCTTTGCTGCTTTAATTTAGTTTTCGACATCTTAATTCAGCTAAAAGCCAAAAAGAACTTTGTGCAAGCTTGGAGGAACAATTGAAAGCCAAAACACTTTCTGATCTTTTGGAGTTGTCGTAACGCCAGGTAGGAGGTCGATCGATCGGAAGTGACGAGTTACCGAGTTAGAATTTACGCTGTCTCTTTGCGCCAGTTGTTCACCATCACTCGAAAGATGTTGAAGGTACATCGATCCAGCCTTAGATCACACCATTCTTCTACAAGGCTGGGAAAAGGTTGGACCCCTGCCAAGACCAAGTGATCCACGGCTACGAACTGAGAATGTGTAGGATCTGTCTCATCTTTTCCAAACATGGCGCAGAGTAATCTAAATGCAAATGCTACTTCGACGCCTCGTCTTTGATGTCTCCGACTCCATGCATGTGTTCTTGTCTTGTATATATCCAATCGAGGCCAGCGAAGAAGACAGCACAAACTCTAAACAACACGGAAAGGAAGAGCTCGATGTCTTCGTCGCAGTACAACTTTGGGAAGCAGAGGCCCTGACTTCTCGCTTTAATATTACTTCTGAAACGTATGGGTGCGGAGAAGAAGTGTCAACGCAGCAGGCGCGCCTGCACCAGCAGGGCTGCAGGCGAACACTGCACGCCTTATTCCATGAGGGAGAATGACTTCAGATTGGATCAAATGCACGAGCAGACGCCTGCAATCTGGTACTGATGCGACTGTAGAACAGCAATTACGACTGCGATGCGTCTCCAAAGTACATATAATGAGATGACAAGGCAAAGCTTGCTCCTCTTTAGCAATACATTACCCCTGTGCAGTCTCTGTTTATAGCCAAGCTTCCAAGCCAGTAAAAATGGAGTTGTTCCACTCTCATTATAGTGGCAGCACTGCTACTGTCCATGACAGTGGGAGAGGCAAGCGTTGTGGACTTCCCCCCCTTCTCTCTCCCTTGTTTATTACCACATTACATCGCATGTCACGAAACATGCATCTGTAAAGGAAAAGAAACGGCGACCGGGAGTGCATCAGAGCTCTGACGGTGTGTATAAAGAGAGGGAGATGGGGACGACGGGGGTAGGAATAGCTCACGTGGGGATGCGGCACAACTGGTACTTCCTCCTCCTGAGCCCCGCCAGCCATGGCGTGCTCGGGGCCACTGCGCCTTCCCTCACTTAATCTACTGCTCCCCACTCACTCGCACAGCACGTGTGTATATATATATATATATATATATATATATATATATATATACTGCGATAACTAATTAAACTCCGGTACAGCGCACCGGGGAGTGGCGTGCGTTAACGAACGCCACCTTGAGCTGTAGACTCGGATCGACAACGCCCCAAACGCGTGTCTTCGCCTGCCTTATCTCCGGGATCGCTTCCTCTCTCTTCCCATAGGACCAACGCGTCTCCACCTTCCTTTCCGTAATGTTACCTTTTTCTTCTTTCTTTTTTTTTTCCTTTTTCCTTTTTTTTTTCTTCCCTTCCCTTAAAGCGAAATTTCGGCAGGTAATCTCCATCAGATCACCACACATCATCCACTCCAATTTGCGTATCTTTCTTTGTATCTTTTCCTCCCTTCCTTGTACGTCAACAGTGGCCGAAAAGAAGTGAGTAGAGCGAAGGCTCTCCCGTGTATCGTCGATTGGATACGACGTCGGTTTCTTCTTGTCGTCGTCGTCGTCTTCTTCTATCCGTCGAGGTATGAATTCCTACCCATCCTCCAAGAATCTGTCGTTTATTAGATTGGCATTGAAAGGAGCAGGGAGAGGAGGGGATTGGAACGAACGGTTACTGATCCGATCTGTTGGGCCGGGCCGGCAGCGAGCGTGAGTGGGCGGGCGGACGGGCCAAGATGATGTCCAGATCGTACACCAACCTCCTCGACCTCGCGTCGGGGAACTTCTCGGCGCTCAGCCTCGGCGGCCGGTCGCGGCGGATGTCGCGCACCATGACGGTCCCCGGCTCGCTCTCTGGGCTCGATGAGGACGACGACCGCGCTATCAGCGTTTCCTCCGACGTGCCCTCCTCCATCGCCCAGGACCGCGTCATCATCGTCGCTAATCAGCTTCCTGTCCGCGCCCGCCGTCGTCCCGACGGCCACGGCTGGTCCTTCGCCTGGGACGATGACTCTCTGCTCCTCCAGCTTAAGGGCGGCCTCCCGGACGACATGGAGGTCCTCTACGTCGGCTCCCTCCGCGTGCACGTCGACCCCCGAGAACAGGACGAGGTCGCACAGGCCCTCCTCGAGCGGTTCCGGTGCGTGCCGGCCTTCCTCCCTGCCGACGTCAACGAGCGGTTCTACCACGGCTACTGCAAGCAGGCGCTGTGGCCTCTCTTCCACTACATGCTCCCCTTTTCCTCCTCCGAGCACCGCGCAGGCGGCCGCTTCGACCGCGCCCTCTGGGAGTCTTACGTCCTAGCCAACAAACTCTTCTCACAGCGGATCATCGAGGTGATCAACCCCGAGGACGACTACATCTGGATCCACGACTACCACCTTATGGCCCTCCCCACCTTCCTCCGCCGCCGCTTCAACCGCCTCCGCATGGGCTTCTTCCTCCACAGCCCCTTCCCCTCCTCGGAGATCTACCGCACTCTCCCCGTCCGCGAGCAGATCCTCAAGGCCCTTCTCAACTGCGACCTCATCGGCTTCCACACCTTCGACTACGCACGCCACTTCCTCTCGTGCTGCAGCCGCATGCTCGGCCTCGAGTATCAGTCCAAGCGGGGCTACATCGGCCTAGACTACTTCGGCCGCACCGTCGGCATCAAGATCATGCCCGTCGGCGTCCACATGGGCCAGCTGCAGTCCGTGCTCCGCCTGCCCGATAAGGAGCAGCGGGTCGAGGAGCTCCGGCGGCAGTTCGAGGGCAAGACCGTGCTTCTGGGGGTCGACGACATGGATGTCTTCAAGGGGATTAATCTGAAGTTGCTCGCATTCGAGCATATGCTGAAGTTGCACCCCGAGTGGCAAGGGCGGGCGGTCCTGGTCCAGATCGCCAACCCCGCACGCGGCCGAGGGAAGGACGTCGAGAGCATACAGGAGGAGATAGTGCAGAGCTGCGAGAGGATTAACAAGGCTTTCGGGAATAAGGGGTACAGTCCGGTTGTGTTCATCGACCGCCCTGTTCCCCTCGTCGAGAGGATCGCGTTCTACACCATTGCCGAGTGCGTGGTGGTCACGGCGGTCAGGGATGGCATGAACCTCACTCCCTACGAGTACATTGTCTGCAGACAGGGCATCTCTGGTGCTGATTCGGGTTCCATGGCAGAGTGCCCAAGGAAGAGCATGCTGGTGGTCTCCGAGTTCATCGGTTGCTCCCCGTCGCTGAGCGGTGCCATTCGCGTCAACCCGTGGAACTTCGAGACCACGGGCGAGGCGATGAACGAGGCCATCGCGGTCTCCGACTCGGAGAAGCAGCTGCGGCACGATAAGCACTACAAGTATGTCAGCACCCACGACGTCAGCTTCTGGTCCAAGAGCTTTCTGCATGATTTGGAGAGGACCTGCAAGGATCACTTCAGGAGGAGATGCTGGGGGATCGGTCTGGGGTTTGGATTCAGGGTGGTGGCTCTCGATCCCAATTTCAGGAAGCTCAGCGTGGATGGCATCGTGTCCGCCTACGACAAGGCAAGGAGTAGGGCAATATTTGTGGACTACGACGGCACGTTGGTTCCCCAGACATCCATCAACAAGCAACCCAGCGCCGAGATTATAAGGATCATCAATGCACTCTGTGCCGATAAAAAGAACGTAATCTTCGTTGTCAGCGGAAGAGGGCGGGACAGCTTAGGCAAATGGTTCTCTCGGTGCAAAAAGCTTGGGATTGCAGCTGAGCATGGCTTCTTCATGAGGTTTGCTCTTCTTCTTCTTCTTCTTGCTTGTTTTCCTGTTCTAGTTCCAATTTCGTATGCTACGCAGGCCAGAACATTTGAGTCGCAGGTTCCTCACCAATTTAGATGTCAGGCCAGAACATTGGAGGATACGAGGAGGGTGGCTTTACCCTCGGCACTCCAAACAATATGGTGATATGTGTCCTAAAATATGGTTAATGAGAGATATGTCGTTGTCTATCGGATGTGATCGATGATGGAGAATGTGGACGTGCAGTGGTTGTTCTTACGTTCTTCTCTGTATCTCTTGGCTGCAACACTTGCTGCTGCTACTGCTGCTTCTGTGACCATTACTTTTGGATTTGATTGCAGATGGACCAGAGACAACGAATGGGAAGCCTGTAGCCAGAGCACAGACTTCGGGTGGATGCAAATGGCCGAGCCAGTGATGAAACTATACACGGAAGCCACGGATGGATCATATATGGAGACCAAGGAAAGTGCTTTGGTGTGGCACCATCAATACGCTGACCCTGGCTTCGGATCTGCTCAGGCTAAGGAAATGCTCGACCATCTCGAGAGTGTGTTGGCAAACGAACCAGTCTTGGTGAAGAGTGGTCAGTTCATCGTCGAAGTGAAACCTCAGGTAAGCATCGACTCACCACTTCTTCTTTGTCAATCAAGCACACCCTTCTGTAAGCAATGCATTCCTCGGATACATGTTCGTGACCCAACCCAACAGTTCATATCTCATTTCCACGAGCATAATCCCGTTGCAGACACACCGTAGAGCATCGATCAGCACACCTTTTCCTGTTTTGATGATGCATGTGTCTCCTCCTGTTGCATTTCCATACGTAGGGAGTCAGTAAAGGCTTGGTGGCAGAGAAGATCTTGTCGTCGATGATGGAGGACGGGAGACAAGCGGACTTTGTGTTGTGCATCGGGGATGACAGGTCGGACGAGGACATGTTCGAAGGCATTGCCGGCATCATGACGAGGAACCTGGTCGCCCCCCACACATCGTTGTTTGCTTGCACGGTGGGGCAGAAGCCAAGCAAGGCCAAGTACTATCTGGATGACACCACCGACGTGGTAAGCATGCTCGGAGCACTCGCTGAATCCTCTGAAACAACCTCCTTCCCCGAGGAGATCCCCGGACCACCACCCACGCTCGCCGAGAACAGAACCGAAACATCACAATGACCGATCCATCAGCTCTCTTTCACGGAGAACCAACAGGATTAATCCGGATTGGTTGCACTTGTTCGGATGGGTGGTAGCTTCGTTAGCATTCACGTCCACAAACTGAGCTGAAGACACCGAATGCTTTCAGGCCTTCCTAATTGTTTCCATTTCAACTCTAAATGGGAGCTCTGTTCTTAGATCCAAGTAGAACCAGTTATGAAGTAGATATCACTATTGATATGATTTCTTCTGCCATTTCGAAACTCTTGTGGTGCTGGAGATCTTTTTCGATGCAGCTAAGTTTTAGCAATAACACAAGTGTTTGATGTTATTATTTTGGTTCATTGTTTGCGTCTCTGCACACGGACGGTTCTCTGCTTGTTCAAACAGGTCCAAGAAGGAAGAAGCACGGACTGCTCCCGCAGGACATGGATAACAACGACGACGTGCATTGCCATGCAGAAGGGCACCAAGAAAAGAGAGAACCTCCTGAGATAGGCATGTCGTTGTTGCCGTGCTTGTGGTTTTTGGCCTGTTAATGTTCTCTTCTACTGCCTCTACTAAAGGGTAAGCCTTTTCTTAGTGAGTAATCTACTTGTAAATGTTTGATTGTCTATAAATGCAGATCACATGCAGTATATGTATATGTCTATAAATGTTTGATGTAAAATGTCACATATAGATTGGTACGCAAGCTAAAATTATATTTGAGTTTTTTTCTTTTTCATGTGTTTATACCCACCGAGCACTTTTACCTCCTCCATTTTCCTTATAATTTTAAATATATAGAGATACTTTTGATATATATTCAATAGTTTTAATTGATGAATCCAGTTCGATTTGATTGGATAATCAATTGATTATTAAATTAAAATAAAATAATCTCAAATGTTTGTTTGGATGTCGACTTATAGAAAGATCAAGATTGGATGAGGTTAAGATTTCTGACATAATCTCCTCGATAACAAAAAAATTAGAAATTTTGAATTTTGAATAAAACAGTAAATGACCTATGAGCTTTTAGATGTATACATTGATTGAGTCTCGACCTCCCCTTGCAACCTGTGTTGAGTTATGATTATGATTAATATTTCTCCTATCACTTGGTATGATATCGAATTTTTTATCATAAAATTATATGAATAAAAAAGAGAAATTTACATATTTTATTCAAATTTATTATTTGATAGGGTACGATTCGATATACGAAAATATAAATTTTTTTATTTATTATAATAAGAAAAACAATCACAAACTTACTTTTATTCTTTTATGACAAGGAAGATTAAGTCTTCTAATCCATTAAAGTATAAAAATATATTTCAAATAGAGGAAAGCTCTTCTATTTCTTTGAATCACTCAAATTCACTTTTGGGGATCTTGAATTACTAACTTGAGTATTTGAGAGATTAGGTCGGAAAACTCCTCTCGATCTTGATTTCTACCATAGGGATTCTTTGGACAATCTTACACATATAGGTCTAGACTATGTTAGATTGATCAGGATGTCAATGATATTTTCCTTAACACTATTTTTTATTTATCTCTTAGTTTAGGTAAAATAAATTATGATAAATTTATTTATTTTTTGTATATATATGCTTACAACATCTAATGACTTAGGATATATTCTTATAGTTATGACTACTATATGATATGTAAATGAGTTAATAACCAACCATGTGAAGTCATGCTTTTGGGGTTAATTATAAATTACCCATTGTAATTAGACTTTTATAGTATTTCGATCTTTACACTTAATAAATTTATAATAAATTTTTTATAGTTATGAAAGTGAAATATTTAACCTCATTTACCTTCACGTTATCGGTTTTATTGTGAAAGATATAGTATGTGACATAATGACATGAAAATGATAAACAAAAAAGTATTTTCAACATCCAGTTATATTTCCTTTTGTTATATCATAATTAAAACTTCTTAGTTGATTGTTATGATGGTGGCAGACGACACTGTCAAGCCACGGGTGGTTGTTGTGATAGGAGTTGACGAGAATGACATGGTATTCGATCTTGTCGATGTGGATTCAAACATCATCAACCAAGGCAACAGCAGCTACCATGGTAGCGATAATGGGTTTGATAATGGTGGTGGTGGATCTTATGGATGTCCTTGGAGACAAATGAGGTGGAGTCCTGAAAGTAGAGTTGAAAAACTTTTGCGACTTCTTACAAGGAGAGGAGGAAGAAGGAGAGAGATCGTGACAGCGAAAGATGAGGCTAAGGGAGAGGAGAAGAGGACAAGGATGATGATATCTGTGTCGGCATGGCCATTGTCCTCATCCTCTTCCTCTCCCTCTGTCTCATCTCCTACCATCGCTCTCCGTCTTCTTCTTCCTCCTCTTTTCACAAGAGATTACAAAATTCTTTCAACTCCACCTCCAAGACTTCACCCCACCCATTTCCAAAGACATCCCACCACCATCATCAAATCGTCGTCGCTACTGCGGATGCCCACTCTCACCTCAGTCATCGATGTTCAGATCCATTTGGACAAGGTCGACCACTACCATAACAGCCACTCACGACTCCCGATGGTATTGTCGTTCGTCACCACCATAAGAATTGACTAATAAATTTTAATTAAGATATAATTAAAAAGTTAAAATTATCTTTTTATCTATCGTCCTTAACGATATTCTCATACGTATTATATCCTTCGTTAATAAATCGGTGATATTACGATAAATAAGATTAAATATTTATTTTTTCTAAATTAATATAAATCTTAATTCCAGTGACGGAGATAATTAGCCCCATTATTTTGCCGTCTCGTTTTATCGCACGCGGCTTTTGACCTCAAGGCGGAAGCTTCGCCACCGCCCCGTCCCCTTCCCATCTCGAGATCCTCGACGGAGCCCGAGGCGCCGACCACCACGATCTACGCTCCTCCTTCCCATTACGACTCAGGGTCCCGATGGTCTGATTTCTACCCTCTCTCTCCCCGATCGCAATCGACTAGATTTTGGTTCGCATCAGGATGGGCTGCGCTGGATCCACTCTCACCAAAGGAGAAGGTGAATTCCTATCCACCCTATCGTTTCGGTCCATCGGAATATATTCTTTCCTCTTTCGCATGAACTTGAATCCTGTAGTTGTCTTGATTGTCAAATCGTTGCTGCGTTCTGTTGAATCGCCAATGACGATGGGTGATGTTCATCTCTTCGCGTGTAGCGGCGTTCTGTTCTCGCTGCTGTTTGATTGATAGATTCTCATCACAGGAGGGAAATTTTGATAAGGGGTTTCTAAAATGCATCCAGAATAGATATGTATCGGCATCGTGTATCTCTTATATTCTACTCTTTCATGAGTATTTCCTTTCCAATTGTTTCTGGTGCATCTAGTCTTTTGCCTGTTCAGTTCTCATGCTGATTAGTTAGAGTGCATTAGTTGCATCTTAGACGGTAAAGTCTTTTATTGGGTAGACGTACATATAATGTTGGAGTCTCAGATATTTAGTTCATCTATGCATGGAATGTATTGCTATTCAAACCTTTATCATTCATACAGTCACAAGAGGTACTCTGCTATCACTCCTCCACGTATGGAAAGTTGGCAAGTGAGCTGAGTGAAGGACACAGCTCTATTTTTAATTATGGGGAGTCAGGAGAAAAATATGACCCTGTTTATGTTGACTTGCTAAATAGGAGTAGTCACGTTTGATTGTGCATCAATACCGTCGGCCGGTGAGTTGGCTCCAATTGGCACGGTTGGTTCACTGCCAAAGGCGTAGGTTCATCCTTATGTCTCCTCCACACCGATGTGGGAGTGCTGATGTAGCGAACCCGTGTTGGAAGTCTACAAGGGAGGCGGTTTGCCAAGGCTTATTTGACATTGGAGTGGTGAGGCCAGGTAGAGGAACTGAGATCTACTCAGTCGCAAGGTCTTCTCTTGGCTGTCGGGTCATCTTCAAGCTGCGGGGTTGTCTCTTGGTCGCCAGTGATCCCGCACAATAGGTTGGCACCGGAGGGTTTTCCGGCTCGACCCCTCCGATACTTAAGTTAGTGTAAGGCAGAGGGGACGAAAGAAAACAGTATGAGCTGTGTAAAAATGAGAGAGTAAAGGATCGAGAGATGGTTGCCTGTTGGTCCTCCCCTGTGGCTTGGCCTGGGGTGTGGCTCTTATACCTGGGTGTTGTGCACTCTTCCCCTGCGTTAGTCAAGGTGGTAGAGTTCTTAATGAGGGCGTGCCCTATGCGGCGAAGGAGTTAATGTGGGTGGCTTGCTATCAGTCATCAATGCAGAGTGCTGTCAGCCATAGATGCATGGCTTGAGATGTCAGCTAGGAGGTGAAGAGGCTGGGACGTGCCATCATTGATGGTTGCTGGTTCCATGCTTTTGTTGTCATTTAGACCACGTGGTGAAGGGAGCTGGACGGTGCCAAATCTGCCCCTATCAATGTTCATCCACAAATGTGACTTTCTAAATTTTTTGGACGGACTGGCTGTATCGGAAATTAAATCATAAATGGACTCATATGCATAATGAAAACCATGCCGCAATTTTGCTGCTAGTATCCAATTTTTTCAGATGATACCTCCTCTTTGCGAGCTTCTGGTCTTGTGCCAAACTTGAACTTCTATCTGCAATGAATGATTTGTCATAATGTATTGTGATGTAGAAGTCATTTTTAGCTTTGAGTTTTTTTCAGGTATAGGGACTTTGTCAATGATGCTTATGGAATAAATTAGAAAGAGTACTTGAAATATTTTATTTTGAATATCTTTAATTAGGATTTGTCATTTTAATCCTGGTTGGGCAATGGTAGACTTACACAAGGAGGGGTGGACTTAAAACTGATTGTTTTAAGCATGTTTTTTCTCCGTGCTTATTTATGCTGAACCTCCGTGGTACTCACCCTTTCCCATTGATACTTGACTCCTTTCACATAGATGCATAGTGCACATCTTGCTTAATTTATGACAATTATTGCACTTTCATCCTAGTCGAGGCATCATTAATCATATTATTTGAGCAATAAATGAAAACATTTTAGTCAGTTGAATGTTTAGAATGTATTGCATTTAGTTTCTAATTTTTGAATCATGTATGTAACTCGTGTTGTGCTTTTCAAAGAAATAATATGACCTCTTACTAAATGATGTATTTGAGGTTTAATTGTACCAGAATGACATTTTTTGTGTTTCAGATGTCTTGACCTTGTAACACAATGGATAACTGTACACTGAATTTTATTGCCCATAGATTCATCCATCATAACTAACTCATGGACTTTGCTTTAAGTTTGCGATACTAATTATGTTGTTCCCTATTCTTCAAAATGTTCTGTATCCTGCATTAAGTATATCAAAGATTCTGTTTGAGAATGATGGAATTTTTCTTGTGAGTGATGTTAACATAGAAGCTATGCAAGGATTTTATATAATGCTTCTTAACTTTAACTCTCTATTTTGTTTGTGTTTTAACTTGCTGCTAACATTTGTACTTGGCCATCAGCCTGAATGAGTCTATTTATGATCTGATCGGCTTTAATGATCGTAGAGAATACTAAGAAACTCCGTAAACCAAAGCCCTGGAAGCATAATGAGCCAATAACCCGCACACATCTCAAGCAGATGCGTGATGAATTCTGGGATACTGCTCCTCACTATGGTGGCCAAAAAGGTGCTCATTTCCACAGAAATAGCTACAGCTGTTTGCTTTATTAACCTGCAGTGATTTCTTTCGCACATGACCTTTCAATCAGAAACCTTTATTGTTATTGTTGTTTTCAAGTCTTTCTAGAAGTAACTGAAAAAGCATGAACTGAAATTTAGATGTAAATGTCATGGCACAGTAGGAGGTTCCTTTTTAGTTTTTCAAATTGTATTCTACATTCTGATACCAGAAAATATTGGACCAGTTTTGATCCCAAGCATAATGGATATTGATCTATGCTTTATAAACAAATTTTGCTCAATTTTAATTTTATAAATGACATGTTAGGTTTTTGTTTGGGATAACACATTTGCAAAAATAACACTTGGTTTTTGTTTGGAACAACACATTTGCAAAAGGAAAACTTCTCTAAGTAAATGGAGGCTCATCAACATATTACATATATGAGAATCTCTATAAAACAAGTTTTGGCTAAGGAATTTTTGTTCAAGGTTACAAATTTTGAAATAAATTGTTTCATTAAAATTTGACTGTATAAGTTATGTTTGCATGCATTTTAAGTGGTGTTTAAGAAATCTTGGTTTCTTTTTGAAACTTAAGTGTTTGGATTGTTATAGGGCAGGTTTCTTGCACAGCTACTAAAAATTTCCATCATGATCATAATTTGAACACATGGAACTTTAAAAAAATTCTAAGGATGTTTGTTATAAGTGCAGACACCACATTCTAAATGTAGCAAATGATTGATCTTTCTTGGTTGATGGTATTATGTTCAATTCCATTAAAAGCATTTTATTTAAGAAGGTTCCAGCCAGTTTAATATTTTATGAATTACTGTTGTTATGGAGAGACTTGCAGTCTTGCAGTGCTATGGTGCTCCCAATATGTTGTAAAAAGATTATAGACCTCCAGAAATATTATTTACAATAAATAAATTGTCCTGTCTACTATCATTTGCAATGGAGAGTTTTTTTCGGTTGATTGGTTTGCTTCATTATTTTTATATTTTTTTAATAGGAATTGCCTTATCTGCTTTAGCAGCTTTCTCACTGCTCTCGAAGATTTTTAGAAAAGCCATATCTAGTAGGAAATGGAGCTTATAATTTTTAGCATAAAAATATGTATAATCAAAATAAGACATATTTCTTCGGTAAAATGTATTTATCTTCTGTCCACTGACCTAAAGAGCTTTGACAGGCAATAAAATTAAAAAAAATGCTCCCTGAAAGAGTAAATCTCTGAAAATTTGTGGAATTTTGTAGATTACGTTGCTAATTATTCAATATTAGGAGAGAGTCTTAAAAGTTTTTTCATTCTTAACTGAATACCAAATTTAGCTATATATGCTTCTAGTGCAGATAAAGAATAACACTCTTAAGGGGGGAAAAGAAAAACTTTGTCAAAATTTCAAACCAATCGAAAGGCGGTTTCACTTCGTAGTTTGTTCTGCGAAATAATGAAGTGAAAATACATCTTATTGAGAGTCTTTAATCACTTGTTTTAAATGGGGACCTTTCTTGAACTGAAGTAATTTACAACATAGAAAATTCAAACTATTGTTTTCTTTGATAAAGAGAACAATAAAATCGGTAGAAGTAATTTTATATTTCCCAAACATAGAAAATTCAAACTAGCATCAGTATATTTCCCAAGTAATTTTCCTATCTAGGTGATACCTGCTTCGTATTGTTCACGTCGCTACACTCTTTTATCATTTCATCACTATAATAGGTTATCTGTTATCTGCTTCTTTGATATCAAATCCTTAAACGGATTGGATACGGCGCAACAATGACAACTACATATTGAATGGTCGCATAATTTATGAAAAGCATGCATATGGCACATTTGTAATTCTTGCTATCTCGAGTATCAAGGTCTATGTGTTAATAAAACAGGAGCCTAGTGTAGGAATGTGAAATCCTAACAGGTTTTAGTATCAAGCACCACAAATTCCAAACAATTCATCTTACTGTGGCAGAGATATGGGATGCACTCCGAGCTGCAGCGGAAGCTGATATAAACCTTGCACAAGCTATAGTGGACAGTGCAGGCATAATTATTTCAAATGCTGACATGACTCTCTGCTATGATGAAAGAGGTGAGAACAATCTTTGTCATGTTTGTCTTTTACACACTTTGATTATTGCATGTGCAAAATTCTTCCTCTTCCTCCATTTCAGGTGCAAAATATGAACTACCGAAGTATGTTTTGAGCGAGCCTACTAATTTGATTCGAGATAGCTGACCAAAAAGCCATGTGCTCAAGCGCGAACCATCGATGTAGACCATGTAAATGACTTCTCTTCCCTCCCTTGTCGACTCCAGTTTGTGATTTCGTTAAGAGAATGATTCCAATAATTTACTTGTCAAGCTTCCTCACAAAGTTTCACGAGTAGCATCATGTAATGGTTAAGTTGATCTTTAGTCATTGTCATCATGTATTTAATTTTATGGTTGCATTGGGGGGAGATTTAACGTTCAGTAAATGACAAATCAAAGATATTCCTTTACTGATTCACATCATGCAGGTTACTAAGCAAATGAGAACGCCTGTAATTATGTGAACTTTCAATAGATTAAAAATGTGAACTCTACTTGATGGTAGCAGCCAGGTGATGTCGCCAGCTTTATGGCTTTTCATTTTTGCCGTACTTTTTGGTTGGACCAATTCATCTTGATCTCTCCGTAGGTATGCCTTAAGTGTATGAATTTTTTTTCTCTGTGATCATTGTCTAACCTTATGGATCTGATTTGATCAAGCACCATAGTAATTGCTTTTGTTTCTTGGCATGAGCTTAGGCTAGTTATTTCATTTCTAATGGAGTATTACTATACCCACAGCTATTGCCCACGCCAGGAGGCAGTCAGGTATCCGTAAGATGGTGGTTTATCTGCCTCGGACACAAACCACCAAGTCGAGACTACAGATGGATTCTTGGTAAACACTAGAACACAACCTCACATCATGTCGCTCGCTCGGAGCATCTTCTAGCGGTGAGAAGCTGCGCGGGCGTAGTTGACCCAACCGAAGGCCTCTTCCATGGCCCTGATGAGCGTGACGAGGTCCAAAGGCAACTCCTCGTCATCCAAATCGCTCGCGTTGTGGGGGAAATAGTTGCTATTGGCGCCGCCGTCGCTTCTTCTGACCGGTCCGCCGCCCTCCTTCCTCTCGCAGAGCACAAACCTGCACACCGGGCACTTCCCCTGGCTCTTCACCCACGGCACCAAGCAGTCGTTGTGGAACATGTGGTTGCATGGCGTCACCAGGACTTGGTCGGTCGGCAGGAACGCCTCCAAGCAAATGGTGCAGTCCTTGCCGTCTTCCTCCTCCGCGTCGTCGGCGCCGGTGTCGGTCCTCCTGCTGAAGAGGCCGCGCTTCCACGCCCTACGCGGGGGGTAGGGAGGGCTGTACACCTGCTTCCTGAGCTTGCCCATGGCCTTCTTGAACTCCTCGGCCGTCAGGCCCTGGTCCTCCGGCTCCGCCGCCTGGCCGAGGTGCCACTCGCCCCTGATCCGCGGCGGCGAATCCCTGATGAACTGCGTCAGCCTGGGGTTCACCCTGTCGTCGGCGGATCCACTGAGGACCAGGATTCGTACCGGAGAATGAGGCCGCGAAGGGAAGCTGATGAAAGAACTCACGAAGTCAAAAGTAAGTAGTCATGATAACAACCATACACGATACAAAAGTTTACCGTGTCAGGCCGAAAGGCCCCGTCCTCACTCTTTCCTCGAACAATCTCCATGGATTGTACAGGTCTTCTTCCTGGGGAGAAAGAAGAATCAGCAAGCAAAGCTGTAGATGTTGAGATTCTAACATCCACGGCAAAAACAAGGCATACCGGCCGTCGGATCAGGGGATGAGGAACGCTCGGCCGCCAGATCGGACGGCGGTCGTGTTCCGGGGACTGCGAAGATCCATGCTCGTTACCATTCCTCCAACCCCGTGGGTATATCAAGGTATTGTTGTTGGAACTCATGCTTCAGCTGCTGTTGGAGCCCAATTCCCCCTTCGAGGATGTGAATGCTAACTGGTATGCTTTTCTATGCGCGCATTATTCTCTGTAGAGGAATCTGCTTTTTCTTACCTTTGCTTGAAGAATCCTCGCGATCGATGCTCTGCAAAAGCTTTAGTGACAGCATAAAGCAAAGCAAGAAAAGAACGAATATTCCCTTTTCTCAACCCTGCACATGTTTGGCTCAGATGAAGTCGATGCGATCCTCGACTTAATCCTCTTGAGTCGACCTGATTAGTACACTTTTACTGAGATGATCTTACTGAGATGTCTGTGATGGAAGTCATGTATGCAGGTATTGGAAGATAGGCGTGGAGTCCTCCCATTGGTTCCAACTCTCTTTTTCGTGTCAATAGTGGTGGTGTAACCAACTTTAAGCCGTAACCTCGGGGCCGACGCGACTTGATTCAGGTCCGGATGATGGGGGGATCTTCCCGGGACGACCCTTGAGACCGCTGAGGTGGCCGACTGCGATAGTCTGATCGGAACGGGATCACCATTTCCTCCGGGAGGGGGCTCCTCGCCTGGGCGTTTAGTGGGAGGCCACCGTCTTCGCACTTCCCGACTCGACCCCTCCAACGATCAAGTTAGTCGATAGTCTTACGGGATTTTTTTGTTGTCTCCTCCCCTTTTCCTCGAAACGCGAGAGTTTTTATAGTGAGGATTACCGTTGTTTGATGTGCTTGCCCGCAGGGAGTAAGATCGTACTTCTGGTAACGTCTGACACCGACTTTGGTATGGCGTGACGTGAGGGATCGAGCTTGAGCAAAGTGTTAATGTGCCTCGATTGACGTTTCAGTCTACGTTGATAAGATGCTATGAGTCTTATCGTCATTGTTATCCTCGTCAAATAGCTGTTTCTAGTTTGTGCGTCGATACGTATCTCGAGACAGGAAACACGACTTCAGTCTCCCTATCTACCGCGTCTCGGTGCCGCGAACGGTAGGAAATTGGCGGAGCCGTATGCGTCCCGCAGCTGATGAGCCACTAAGAAGCATCTTTAACGAAACCGGTGACTGAGTCGACACAGGTCAGCCTTGAACGCGTAGTCTCCTGCGCTGCCCCGGTCGAACTTCCCCTAACCCTCTCCGCCGTTTCTCCGCCCGACTCTCTCGCGCCGACGCAAAAGAAGGGTGAAACTTCTGTACGACCACGCCGACACCCATCCCTCCCCTCGATCCATGCCATCTTCGCCGCAACAACCCACACCAAAACCCCCTCTTCCCCCACCGCTGACGAACCACCTACCACTCTCTTCAAATCAGATCTACAGATCCGTCGAGATAAAGATCAGGATGACAGAGAAGTGTCCGATCGTTCCTGGATCTACTTCTTGAATCGATTTTTTGATTCGATCGAGGGTGCGCCTCCCAAGATCTGGGTCGGCATCGATGCTCGAGTTCTAGTCTCGACCGTCTGTGACGATGGAAGAGAAGAGTAGAGAAGAAGAAGCAGTTGCAGCAGCAGACACTGAAGTTAACGCCGTCGAGGTCGGTAAAGAAGAGGACCACCATAAGCCAGTGCTGCGCAGGGATCCTTCGTTCTCGCGGTGGTGCGACGTGAACGGGATCTTGCGATCGAATGCTGCGGCCGATGCTGGATCCCCGGAGACCAGCTCGGCGGCCGAAGAATCCGAAGAGTTCGAACTGCCGTTGCTCCATCAGGGCAGGTCCGAGGAAGCGGACGCGGAGACCGAGGACCAGATGAGATCCCAAAGTTTTCGCCAGAGAAGCATGTGCTCGGGCAACGCGAATGACAGTGCAACGAAGTACGCTCCTCTGGACATCGAGAACGGTGTGCACGCCAGCGATTCGATAGCGAAGCTCCAGTCGTTGGAGCAGTCCAAAGAGAGCCCCATCTCTGCCGTGATCGTGTTCAAAACTCTGTTCTATATACTGGGCTGGTACACCTTCAGCACCTGCTTGACAGTGTGAGTTCCTAATTCGACGTGAATGTTTACTTAACTTACTCTTGATTGTGGATCTAAAATTTCAAGTTTGAGATGATCCTTTTTCTTATTCATGTCGCTGTGATGCTTTTAGGTACAATAAAACATTGTTAGGGGATCACTTGGGTAAATTTCCAGCTCCATTGCTGATGAATACAGTTCATTTTTCCATGCAAGCCATTTTATCCAATGCCATTGTGTATATTCAGTCTCGGATTTCTGAAAGCAACAGGAATACCATGTCATGGAAGGATTACTTCATCAGAGGTAGAGATTTTGCCATTGTCTCTTTTCTCTGAAGAGAAATATAAGAACAGCAGTAGACCAATGATTTTACACCCTAAAATTCTTCTTGTGTAGCATTAAAATCAATCAGATGAATTTTGTTATCATCCTTTAGATGTTTGCTGTAGGATAGTGATCTCTGTTCAGGTTTCTAAGGGGTGATCCTGTAGAAGGACATTGAGGTCCTGGATGATGCCATATTGCATAGATTGAAAATAAAAATTGATGTGCAGTGTTGAAGGTACACATCTGAAGCTTATTGAAAAATTGCAAAATCTTTTTTGAGTTGGATCTTTCAAGATGTAAATCTAACATATGGTATCAACATATACAACAACCACAACAGGCAGTGATGTCCCAACTAATGGAAGTGGGCTAAGTGAATATTTGTTCGCCGTTGAGCAATGTTCAAGGCAAATGATATCAGAATATGCAACAGGAAAACATCCTGCACGTCTTGGAATATATGATATTTTGAATTTTTACTGGTTCATGGGTTGTATTGGTTATTGAGTTGGAAATGAAAGAAATGAAGGATACTTTGGTACCATAATTACCAGTTGTTATGAATAATGTGTCCATGTTTGTCATTGAATATCAAACGGTTGGCTTAATGTTAACAGATATCATCTATTTTATGTTGATGTTCTTTCGTTTTTTCTGCAATCTGCACTTTTTAAATGCTAGTGGTTTGTGTGGATCACATTTTGCAGTTATCCCGACAGCTATTGCAACTGCATTGGATGTAAATCTGAGCAATGAGTCTCTTGTTTTCATATCTGTCACTTTTGCAACAATGGTACGCCTCTCTACTGAGTTAAGTGAATTAGTTGAATCGCCATTTCTTTGTATTCGGTTGATTTCAGTGAATATAATTTTAATTTCTGAATATATATATTTTTGGTTCTCTCTTTTGCAGTGTAAATCTGCCTCCCCGATATTTCTCCTTGTTTTTGCTTTTGTATTTAGGTGAGTGTTGACATCACCAACTTTTTTTTTTTTCTGATATTACAAATGCTATTGTCTTTTCTTTTTATTACTATTTATTTTTTTCTTTTACATTTGTAGGTTGGAGACTCCCAGTTTTAAGCTGTTAGGCATCATACTTATTATTTCTGCTGGTGTTCTGTTAACAGGTAGATTGTTCCATCAACCACTTCTAGCTAATTTTATTTTAAATGTGTAGTTTTTCAATGGAACTTTTAAAATGATGTCATACATGTTTCATACAAAGGCAACAATTGTTCTACCAGTTGGGGTGTGTGACTACGATATTGCTGTTGTATATCAAGGGCACAAGAAATTTGTGAACTCCATTGGAATTTCAGATCTTCTAGTTATTTGTGGCCTATCAAGCTCAATAATCAGTCCTAGTTATCCCATATGTCCAGTGAAATGAAAAGTTTCAGACTATGTCCATATCACAGATTATTAGAGCTAGTGATTAGAGTGAGGCAATTATTGTCTTAGCACACAACTTTACCAAGGAATGCAATTTTCTGTGGATACATGCTGGATGCTATATAGGGGCCCAGGCATAAACTGGGATATGGATTGCCCCTTTTCGAGTGGTTCAGGTGCAGTATAGAGCTTACTGCCCAATAAGCCCTGTGGTACCACCAAATTCAGGTTTGTTTTTGAACCCCTTTTTTGGTTTAGGTCTAGCCTTACACCCCACACCCCTCCCCTCATTGCTCTTTACCCGTTGACGGTCCTACATAATGAATCGAATCATAAGATTATGTTTTCCATCTGTTTCCCTTATAACTAGAGACAATATATATCATTTTGTCACAATTTCGTAAAAAAGTTGCAGAAGTGTATTTTTGAAGACTAAATAAATGGAATTCAGAACTTATTTAGCAGTCAGTCAGTTCATTTGGTTACCAGTTTGTGGCTGAGTTTGTTTTTGAACTTTTTTCCTTCATGGAGGCTTATTGCATTATCTATGACCTAGGATACCATTCTTTTGGAGATTGTCTCAAGCATCTGAGTTTTTTTATGTTAACTGTTATCTTTCTTAAAATTGTTAGGTGTATTCTCTCTGATGGACTGTCTTGTAAACTCTGACACCTAGACCAGTGTCATGTCAACACTGCATTTCCGCATACTTTACCGTTAAACATATCTACTATTTTTGTTTAATGTTGCAGCACTATTATCTTGACCAGTAACAATTCACCTGTCTTTTCAGTTGCCAAAGAGACCGAGTTTGAATTCTGGGGCTTTCTTTTTGTTATGCTCTCAGCTGTAATGTCTGGTTTCCGCTGGTGCATGACTCAAATTCTGTTGCAGGTTGGCTGTCAAAGCTGCTTTGTACACTTTGATATTTGTTTTATTTAATATCCAGATCTAAAGTTCTATTGCTTTTCTCTGTGCATTGGCTTCAAATATAACGCCGAAGAAAGAGGCCTACGGTAAGCAGCATATCAAATTATTGTGATCAGCAATTTTGTTTTTACGTGAAAGTGGGTTGTATGGGTTTGCTGTTGCAAGGAAAAGCTATCTCTTTATTGACTTTTATATTCACCATGACACATTTAATTAAACAGCTGCAACAGACTGCAAATCTTGCTTTATGATTTAAGCCTTATAAAAGACCACATGAGACATGCATTTTTTTTTTCTTTTTTGTGGTGCAGGTTTAAAGAATCCAATTGCTCTGATGAGCTATGTGACACCAGTAATGGCACTAATAACTGCAGTCCTCTCTCTCTTATTGGATCCATGGCAAAAGTTCAAGGGAAACAATTACTTTAATAGCTCAAAACACATAATGCAAAGCTGCCTACTTATGCTTCTTGGTGGAGCATTGGCATTTTTTATGGTAAGAATTACATACTATGTATGCTGAAAAAGTAAGTTTGTTGAATTTGATGAGTGTGGATCAATATTTCTGATATCATCAAACAATTCTGCTTGTCAATGTATAAGCATTCTTTGACACTGAATAATCAATCTACCATCTTTGTCATGCAGGTTTTAACTGAATATATTCTCGTGTCAGCAACCAGTGCAGTAACAGTTACAGTAGCTGGCATTGTGAAGGAGGCTCTGACAATTATGGTATGACATAGTTTTGTCTTGACACCTTTGACATGTCTTATGTTTTCTCTGAGGTGAATTTTGAAGCTATTTTAATTATCATTGATAGATCAGGAAACCTGAAGCATTCTACCTTGTCTTGAAATGCTAGATGGTTTAATTATTTATTCATTGTTATTATTATTGTTGTTATTATAAGGGCTCCTGTCTTTTACAAGTAAAGTTAACTCCGTAACATTGATGAGCTTTGAACTGCAGATGGCTTTCTGTTACTTTCACTTATCAATCTTAGACATATGTACCATGTACTTCTTGATTACTTAGTACTTAGTGAAAGTCACATTATCAGGTAGTTGCAATCTATAGCTAAACCATACTATATCTTGACTTAAAACATTTATATTAATAATATATAGATAGTAAAATATTATGTGTAGACTTAACCATCATTTTCATTGCATATTGACTTATACATTGTTGAAGTTGTAGAAAAATGTGTTATTGTGTAATATATTTCTGACTTATGCAACATTTCATGTTTATCAGGTTGCAGTATTTTACTTCCACGATCAATTTACCTGGTTAAAAGGATTTGGACTTTTTACAATTATGGTTGGGGTCAGTTTGTTTAATTGGTACAAGTAAGTCTTTACATTTTATGTCTTAAACCACTTATGGTTTATGTTATCATGCGGTTTATGCGCTTTCATATATTGGTAAATGGCACTCAGTTCTCTTATTGCTTCAGTCTGCTATTATCGTAAAACATCATAAATAGTTAATTTACACAGGCTAAATGAAGGCCATGTTAAAACAAATATGTTGAGTTTTTTCTCTAACTTGTTCCAGATTCTCTGACAAGGTTTGACACCTTGGTTTTATAAAGAAGTTTGTTACTGATGGAGAATTTTCAATTTGTGTTTAATTGAGAGCCAAATGTGATACCTATTAAACGCATTTTAATTTTAAAGTCGATGACATTTGCTCATTCTATTAGCAAATTGATGGACATAATTGTGCTCAGAAGGAAAATATCCATTAGAAAAGGAATTTTATCATTCATGGACTAGGTAGGATACTTGCTTAATGAAATCCAGTCACTTAAAAGACTAGTCAAAAACATCAGTGTAGCATTCTCACGTACAACATTGTTTTTTGTCGTATGTTGTCTACTTGCCATTGAGATATTATAAGCTAAAAGTAGACTATTATGTTTAAGATTAGTGAGAGCATGATCACAGTAAGCCAGTTTATACAGTCTCATAGGTTATGCTTAATTTTTGTTTGCAATATGATGTTCAGATATCACAAACTGATGAAAGGTCAGCAAACTGAAAATGAGGGAACATATTCTAGATCAATAGATAGAGCTGCAAAATATGTCATTCTTGATGATATGGAGCTTCAAGATGCTTGAGTATCCATCATTGTGGGCAACAACATTGGTAATGAACTGGTAAGATCTTCTGTTAATAATTTTACATGGCAACTCACCCTATCATCTTTGTTAGTTAGTTTCTCCATTTTATTCTACTATAATTGATTTTTATTTTCAGAAATTTGAACTTTATGCATTAGCTGTAGAATGTCGTATTTTTCTATTCACCAAATGTTGTCACATTATTGGTGAATACTTTGAGTATGATGTGTATTGTTTACTATCAGTAACCTTAAGAAGTAACAAAAACTTAGTGTTAGAAATTATGTATTTCATCAAATGTTATAGCCATATTAAGAGATAAACTGCTGCTGGTACTCCATCTTTAATTTTTCTAATTGAAGTTAGGCAGCAGTGGAATAAAGATGTTTAAGCTGATTCTAATCAATGGTTCTTATGATTAGTTTATGACCTTCCTGGTGCTGTTTGGGGCTCGAGATTATGAGGTAGTTGTTCTGCTGCTGAACCTTTCAGTGGTTATAGATGACACACTTCTGACAAACATGTACATGTTATTTACACTAGATAAATAATATTAAGTACACAGTATAATTCTAAGTTTCTAACAAAAGATATTTGTGCAGCATAGGTTTTTCCTAATTGCTAAAGAACTCAAGTTCAAATGATACTCAGATTATAGAAAAGTAGAAAACAAATATCAAATCAAGGACTTTTTGGATAACCCTACAAACAAATGAGCTAGGTGAATTAGGGAGCTTAAGTGGCCCTGAGAGATTAACCTGTAAACTGCAATGCTCATTTGCATGTTGTTCTACCACATGGCATATGAAACCAACAATTTAAGAGAATGTACAGTACCTTTAAATTGTCATTGGAATATGGTATTTTTCCAAAATTTATTCTCTATTCAAGCACTTGAAAATTAACGACATGTTCTTTGAAAATTTTTTGAGTATGGTGCTATAGTTCAGTTTTCTCTTCTTTATAATCACTCAAATAGAATTTTCTCCATTTGCTGACAGTACATCTCTTGAGAAGTAAGTTGGTCATGTGACTTTTAAGTGAAAATTTTCAGTAGTTTTCACTAAGTTTAAGCAATGTTTTTAAAAGGCGCTCGAGCATTCGCCTAGGTGCTCAGGCTAGGCAAAGCGAGGCCCGAATGCCTCGCATAGGGTCTAGGTGACGCGCTTCATTGAAGCGTGGCTTGGGTGCTCGCCTGAGCCTAGGTGTCATGCGCCTCCGGCGATTGCCCAATTGAATCCATCGTTGCTTCCTTTGCAACTGACGAAACGGTTCAATCTTCCTCTTTTGCCGTCGACAAGTCCTTCGTCGTCGATGTAAAGGTTCAAATCTTCCTCCTTCATCATTGTTATTTTTGTATGCAGCTCCCTCTACCGCCTAATATTTTGTGTATCTCCCTTCGATATCAAGGGACAGGTCCGCAGCTTTCTTTGTCACTGTTGTCGTCGTCTGCAACTTCCTCCTCCATTGTTGTTACGGGCCAAAGGTACCTTTGTTACCGTCGCCCTGTCTTGCCCATCTTCCACCGTCGGTGACTCCTATTCTCCTTCCTACTGCACATTATTATAACTACTGTTAACAGTGGATTGTTAATCCTTAGAACTGATAATTAAAACTATTATCATCATATTTTATATTATATATATATTTTTAATATTTTTATAAATAATTTAAAAATATATTGTATATTTTTTATACTTTAACATTTTAGAGCGTCTTATTTCGCTTGAGTATGCGCCTAACGCTTCAGACTTTTTGGAACCTTGGCTTCTAGCACCTTTAAAAACACAGTTTTACGAAGTAAAGAAATTGTTATCGTATTGAAAATAGATTTAGATTTTTGAAGGAACCACCTGCCCAGCGTTCACTCTCGTCTAGCATATTAAAAATTTCTACAAAAGGTGCTGGACAATGTTCAAGTAATGAGAGGCCTTGTAACGTGCGTGTGCTACCATATATTTTGTCGGTAGCAGTACCCAAGTCAGAAGTGGGCTGATACCTGCCTATTGGATCGCTCGACAATAAAGTAGACAAATGGCTTCAGTTTTAACAGGTTTCTTTTTATTTTTCTGTTTTGGATGCCATTTGAAACTTATTTTGCAGGTACATGGAGCCTTCAGAATGCATCTTCTGAGGTGTGGTGAGTTGACATGCGTAGAGTTTAGACAATGGTTAAAGTTCATGAATGCAAAATTGTAGGATATGTATGTCAAGTTTGGACACTCACTCTACTCGCGCCTGCGTCTTCTATTCAAATGTCATGTGGGAGGCGAGCTTTCTGGAAAGTGGTTATTCTATGGCAGGGAGCTCACATGATTAGAACTTACCGAAATTGGTTTATGATAACAAAACAAAGGTGCAATGCAACACTTGGTGATTCCTGCCGCATTCTTATTCCTCGGAGCAGAAAGTTGCTTTGGCTTCAGTGATATCTGAAGATGGTGATTGCATGTTTTATTTGTTGATTTAATTGAATATTTATTAGTTCCCCTGTACTTCTCTCGTCTTTGCTAACCAACAATGTTCAAAGATGTATAGGATCAGTACATTTTCCAAGTCATAAAAGAACATCTACATATTCTATGTACCATTCACCCACATAATGCTTGCTAGTACCATTCCATGTTCCGTCGTCCATGATTATTTTAGAACATTGGCTCGTTTATTGCTTTATGTATACTCTGCAGGATGATGGTTTGTGCGTCCGTCGACTCTGCCCCTATTCCACCACGAAGCTCTGTCACCTCCACCTGACGATGATAGGAAATATTCTAGCAGGCCCAATCACCCCCCCCCCTTAGGGTAGTGACATGAAGCAATTATGATATGTCCGTCCCTGTGAATGACAATTCACAGGGAGGTCATTTGGGTCGATCCTGTCGACCTCCATGGATAGTGGTTGGCAAGTGACTGTTCAAGTCTACCTCATTCGGTCCATCGGTCCCTGTGGACAAAACATCAATGGAAAGGTGTTACAATTATTATAGGCTTATCGCTCTTGTGGACGTAATGCTAGAAGGAAGGTATTACGATTCGCTCTTGTGGACGTAATACTAGAAGGAAGGTATTACGATCATTCTTGTGGACGTAATACTAGAAGGAAGGTATTACGATCGTTACAAGTTACAACTGATTCTTGATCGAGAGGCAAAACGTTACAATCGTTCACATGATTAAGAAAATTAATCTCAATCATTTTCTTAATTATGCTGTATAAATAAATAATAATAATTTAAATAAAATAATATATTATTTATGATAATTTTATTTATATTAAGTAAAAATTACACCCGCCCTTCTTCGCCCATCCCGCGCCTGCATTGATGCAGGCTACCAATGGCATCACTCTCAACTTCAAGAAACTTGGTCCCCTCGCCAATGGCACATCAACTTCAAGCAGAAGTGCCCTCATCAACCCTGTCGCCACAGCCTGCCATCGGAGTCACTCAGCAATGCTAAAGTTTGAACCAGTTAAAGCCACGTGTACTCCATTTGGCCAAATTCCTGCATCTCCCTGTGGAATTTCAAGCAGCATATGCAACATCGGAGGGATTGGATCAAGATTCACACAGCAATGTTCTGATGGTTGGCAAATGACAAATGATTGCATCAGTATTAAGATCCAACCAACCCGGGTGGTAACAAAAGGTGGACATTAGAAGCACTGCGCACAAAATCTCTTCTAAGAATTGCTAATATCTATGTTCAGAATTTGCAGTGAAAAATAATATTGACTGGCTAACTTTTGTTTTCCTTGTACAGGAATTTGTGAGGCAACAATCTTAGTGGGTCAATTCCTGCTTCTCTGCCTGTTGCATACCTTTGATATATAAACTATTCCTCCTTGCAGCACCGGAGATGGAAGAGGATGTCCTTGTACTTATCGACCGCCTCAGTAGGAAGAGGATGTCCTCGAACTTATCGACCGCCTCTCTAAAGCGGACACCCTCATCCCAAAGTCTTATTTTCTTTACACTTTCTCTGGGGTTTGTCCCAGCAAAAAAAATAATAAAATAAATATAAATTTATAAAAAAAATATCAGACAAGCTTCGATGTGTTACTCACAGTGATTTTACCACACGATCAATCTTGTTTCTTTGTGCAAAAGAATTGTTTGATTCTCGTCGGGAGATATTCTAAGTATATGCCAATTTCATTTAACATTATTTATTTTTTCATTCATATTCAATTCTTGATTTAGACACATTATCAAATTACTCTTTATCATATAAGAAAGAGGGGCTTTATCCGTTCCTCACTTGTAATATTAATAACATTCGAATTGTCCAGATTTCAAGATATACTATAATAATAAAATAGTAAATATCAATTATTTGGAATTAACTATATAGATTTTTTATCACCATTCAGATATATATAAAAAGTCATATACTTGATTAAGTTTAGAATACTTAAATGTTTATTTATAATATTTTTTAATTTTTTTTATCTCCTCTTATATCATTAATATTAATCTTTTAATTATTACTATAACAAATCATATGCTTCTGGAGAAGGTATGGAGCAAGCTGCCCTAAGAAGGCTAGGAGCTCGCTTCAAGTAATGCCTTATCAAATGTGAGGGTCTAACCGATAGAAGGTAGGAGATAAAAGCTAGAAGACAGAAGCTATGCTTCTCATATGTTCTCCTTATTTATACAGGAGGAAGAAATTCCCTTAACAGAACAGCAAAATTTTCTTATATAATTGGAGAACTCATATATACTATCATGCTCCTACAAGATGGTATTCCTATCAAGGATATCGATTTTAAACTGATATAATGAAAATAGTTTACGAGCAAGAGGTTTCATGGTGAGTCTACTAATTGATGAACAGTATATACATGAGAAACACGTAGTTGATGTCGGAGAACTTGATCTTACATGAAGTGACAGTCGATAGCAATATGTTTCATGTGAGAGTGGAACACCTGATTAGTGCATAGATAGGTAGCTTTGATATTATCACAATATATTATAGAAATAAAAGTAAAATTGATGTCGAGTTCCTTAAGCAGATTTGTGACCCAATTGAGTTCTGCATGAGTGGTGGCAATAGCACGATATTCAGTTTCAATTGTAGATCGTACGATTATCTTTTTTCTTAGAACTCTAATTGATTGGATTAACTCAAAAGAAGCCAATATACCCCGATGTGGATGTTCTATCATCAAAGTTTCTTGCCCAATCAATATCGACAAAGGCATAGAGATGAAGTGAAGAGTGTTTGCGAAGAAAGAGACCATGATCGAGAGTCCCTTTAAGATATTGCAAGATTCGTTTGACTGCAGACTAGTGCGTAGTAGATAACCATTGCATAAATTACGATAATTTATTGATCGTAAATGAGATGTCCGAACAAGTGAGAGCTAAGTACTGTAAAGAGCCAACTATTTATCGGTATTGAGTAGATTCCATAGAAGGACTTCCATCAAATAATTTGAGCGATTCATTAGTAGAGATGGAAGTTGTAACTGTATTTGCATCCTGCATGTTTATTTTTTATAATAAATCTTAAATGTACTTTCTTTGTGATAGGAAGAGACTTGAGATGTATATATGTTGCTTCTGCTCCAAGAAAATAGTTTAAGGTTCTATATCTTTAAGAGAGAATCTTTAAGAAAGAATCGATTTGTCAATTGATAGTAGCACAGAGATATTAATGTTCACCACCGACTTAGAAGAAGATAGTTAAAGTTTGTCAGACTGATAGAGAGAAGAGGGATAATGTGGAATGCAGATCTGTTGTACCTCAGTGAGGAAAGAAGCATCAGAGTGGTAAAAAAAGCAACAGTCAAAAGCCTGAGGACTTGTACTATTCTTGTGGCGTCCACAACTATGCCAGCCATTCTAGTCGTTTCAAGTGACGCTTGGCCATTGGGCTGGAAATACAGTGATTGGATTTGCACTAGGTATATCATGCCACTTGCTCCCTCCACCACACCAATCTCTCCCTTGCATAGTAGTGATGGGGAGGAGAGGGGACGAGAGACAAAGGAGATCTATCGATGGTCGAAAAGAAGCCAACGACAAAGCTATATACAACAGAATTGCTAATGCACGAATGGCTCTAATACCATGATAGAAGGTGGGAGATAAAAGATAGAAGATAGAAGCTATGTTTTCCCTGTTTATACAGGTTATGAGAAAGGATTTTTTTAGCAACGAGATTTCTTGTAAAGTTGAAAAAATCTTATCAGCTATCACTAGCTCCTATAAAGATAAAGATATTCATACGGATCTCTCTCGCCCTTTTATTTGAATCGACTGCTCTGACTTCCCACGGACGTATACCTAAATTAAGGATCCCAAGCATTTAAACAGGCGAGAACCTTACCTTTCCGGCGAGGAAGTCAGAAGAGCGGGCAATGAAGGAACACTGATCTTAATGTATACGCCTTCTACAGTTCCACTGTACAAACACTCACGTAGAATGATCGAAGTCCGTCCTGGTGCGCGCTATTAGCACATGGGATCGTATTAGGATAAGGATGAAAGCTGTTCTTGATTGGCGCGGGAATCCACTTTTTAGCCAGGTAATGGCCAAATCAAGGGAGACAGAGCCTCCTGATCGAGGTCGGGATCCAACCCTAGAAGAGAAAGTCAAAATGGAGTTCAAAGCTAGTAGCCTTTGGGAGATAGAGAGCCAGCAACAGAGGCGAAGACGCTCGGAAAGATTACTAATGACGAATCAGAAATACAATCTTCAACTAGAAGATGAAAGGGAGAAGGAAGGGTTTACCGGCGACTACCAGGGAAAGAAGAAAAGAAACGTCAAAGAACCATGAAATCGCTCCGATCGCAAGAGAGATTAAGAGCAGAGTAATCTCCACAGAAAACCTTCCTAAAATAAAATTCCACAAGAGAAATGAAGGGAAGTGCTTACGAGAGACTGCCATCGTTCCGGGAGAATAAGCGCGATGGGATCGGCTACCGCTGCTTCTTGATCTGGCAGAGGCGGTCGCAGTGGTGGAGACGAGAGGAGGAGGAGGAGATTGGAGTGAGGTTTCAAGCGAGAAGAGAAGACAAAAGGTTCGTTATCCTCGAAACCGATGGCGGTCATCATATATGTAGATGACTTCACGTACTCGTCGGCGTCTACCCGAAACCAATGGCGGCCACGTGGCTATTGTTGATAGGTTCCAAACGTAGCGTCCCTGTTCCAATCTTTTCCCCAAGCATTAACAACTTAATTGGGCCATAAGCCCAATAATACTTGTCCTGTTTACTGGGCAGATCAATCGATTCAAATTTCGCACGCACACACACACACATGTGAATCGATTGATCTGCTGGAGCAACCATTAGACTAATAATCATGCTCATATGGCCACCCATTCAAGTCGAGATGGTGACACCATCTTAGCTTCAGCCTACCGATGATGCGCTAGATCCAATCTTTTCCAACGAAATCCTTTTCCATGTCCCAATCGAGCAACAGCCTCACAAACGCAGATGAAATGATTGAGACAGTGATGTTTATCTAACCCCTCTCACACGATGTCTTCTGCGCTCCCTGCGTGTCCGGCTTCGGCTGTTTGCTTTTGAATGGTCGTGTCCTTTTATCTTCCGCTTTAAGCTACGTTCCATTGTTTAATACCACATGGTTTCCCTGGTTCACATAAAATTAAAAGGTGCAGCTCTGCCGGCTCTCCTCGGTAACATCTTTCCTATGTGAGAATTGGAGTCGATGATATGCTTTGACGAGATCATGAATGAACAGGGGAACCAGAGAGTCAGAGATAAATGGAAGCCGGACAAACCTGCACCTCCTCGACTATATATGGAAGAGGCATTGATTCAAACAGATGGTATGCACTCCGAACATATGCTGCGGTCGGCGGAATGGAAAGCAACGAAAGCAATCATAGAAACTCATCCGTTCAACGTGAGAACAAAACCGTCACTCTGGTAAAAGGCTACCCAACACATGCAATCGTGGCCCCGACTTGGAGATTGATGTCTCATTTGTCGCCTGGTGTGGTCCATCCAATCGGCGAATTTGGTGTGCCGGGTGACGCACGCACGCACGCACAGAGATGGCGTGCCGACACGCGCGACGACGATGGAGTCCGGCGATGAGCACGAGGAGGAGGAGGGGGGGAGGAAGCGATCTTGAATTGCTTCTCTCCTTTTCTTGGCGAGAAATTTCCACACGTGAAAACGATGTCACGGAGATCTATTATTGATGAAGCCATGGATGAAAGGGAGGAGGAAGAAAATATCGGGAAGACGGCAGTTTTGAGACGTCGACTACCGAGAAAGATTAGCCAATCGTACGGCGCACGGGGCTCCCCTCGATCGGATCGACGGCCGGCCTGGCTGCCAAGGGATGTGGTGGGGTGGGGCTCACTCTCACCCGGTGGTCCCCACCCACGAGGCGGACGCCAGGCCCCGGCGGAGCACCACCGAGTACTCGGGCAGCTCCCCCAGGCCCGCGAACAAAGAGTCCTCCTCTTCCACCACCCGGCCGCCGGCCTCCTGCTCCTCCGGCAGCGCGGCCGCGGCCTGGGCCCCGGCGAAGAAGACCGAACCGTAGAGCAGCTCGCAGGAGCCGGCCGCGGACGGGGAGGTCGAGGGCGTCGAGCACACGTCAGCGAACCACTGGAAGCCGCCGCCGGGGGCGTCGACCAAGAGCGCCGGTTCCTCCTCCGCGATCAGGTCGGAGAACTTCTCGTCACGCTCCGCGGACTCCGGCGGGCTGGACTGGTTCTGCGGTGGCGGCTGGTCCTCGACAGTCTGCTGCATCGCCGCCGCTGCGTGCTTGTGGTGGTGGTTCTTGGGGAGGGGCCATGGGTGGTTGTGGTCGAAGGAGTAGGTAACCACGATCGCATCCGGGTCGACTCTGCTCCGCTCCACCTGCTTCCTCGCCGGGCACCCCTTGGAGCTGCTACACCTGTAGTAACCCCTGCACGTCCCATAAAGAACACCCATAGCTTAACATACCAGTTGGCTTTCACGTTGATCTCGATCTCCATCGTGCTTCTACTGCTAAATCGAGGAAGAGCACACGCACGTACCTGGGATAAGGTGAGCCCTTGATGGGCTTCTGTCCGTACTTCCGCCATGCCCACGAATCAGCCGGCGGAGCCCCCTCGCCGGTGCCCTTCGCGTCGCTGATCGGAACCGTCACTACCCGCTTTTCCACCGCCCGCCGGCTGCTCATCCATGAACCCAATTAAAAGTCAGCAAAATCCAGAGAGAGAGAGAGAGCACGATATGGGAGGACAAGAAGATCCACCTTCTCTTCGGAGAGGGAGCTGAAGAGGAGGAAGGAGCCAAAGAGCGAACAGGTTTGGCGTCATCGCCGGATCCACCTGACCGGAGGCTCCTATCGTTGGCGTCGGACGCGATCCCGGCCTCCTCGGGCTCGCACCTCTCGAGCTCGTCGCTGCAGCTCCCGTTCATCACAACCAGAAGAGAAGCTTCCCGCAGTGACGACTTCCCTCCGCCGCCGATTCAAGGCACCCACTTACTCCATCAAACAGTAATTTCCGTACGCTCTTGGCAGCAACGAAAGAGCTTTTTTGTCAGGAAACAAGATGGAGGAAGAAGAAGGGAGATGGAGCGAGAAGGTGGTGGTTGCTATTGGTGGGGTTGCCAATGGGGACAGACGGGTGCAGTTCTAATACTCATCGTTCACCTCCACCCATCGTATTAAAATACTCGAAGGCCTTGTCGTTTGCGCGAGACGTTGCCTACGAGTTGCTCTCCATGACTCTGAGAGAGAGAGAGAGAGAGAGAGAGAGAGATGTGGAGGCAAGTAACTCCAACTAAACTATTCAAAGAGGCGAGAGCGACTCCTCCTCAGCCTTGTTGCAGTGCACATCCTGATGCAAATATATTATTTGCGGTAGCCCTTTAGTTATTGGCAAAACGAGGTGAGATCCGGCAGAGGAGATACACAACCGCCCCCCTCTCCTATTCATCTCCTCTTCGATTTCCTTCGTCATTAATTATCATCTCTTCCCTCACGCACTCCTTTCAACTGGAGAGATGCTCTGCATCTGTTCACCATGAACTGGATGGATAACGAGGGACCCAAAGAATCCACTGTCCATGGCTAGCTTGGCCATGAGTGACACAGTAAAGGATACAGTTTAAGCTGGCTTTTACCATTCTGTGGGGGGGGAGGAGGAGAATCCGGCCACTTATACACACCATCCTGCAGACCGCAGCTTCCTCGTCTCGTCACGGAGATGAGCTTTCATCTTTCTTCACCCACATCGATGGTGGAGTCCCTTCCACGTCGAAGTTCCGGCTCACATGGATCCAACCGCTGAATGCGGCAAGTTTGAACAGCTCGAACGGAGGTGCTGTCCAATAACTCGATGGGTTCGATTATATTATGGCCGTATCCGCACTGGAAGTCAGCGTGGGGTTATGGCGTCACAGCTTGCTCTACACTGTGTTCATTAACTTCTCTCCTATTATATACTTGGAAGCTTCTTCGTTGACGGGTTGCAACTGGGCTTCTATAATATGTCGTTCATTTCGTCGAACACCTTGTGCAACCAGCTCCGGGAAGATTCCCTCGTGTCATTTCTTCCCTCTTGTGAGGCCTTGATACGGGGTGAGGGTTTGGATCATCGTGACCGTACGATGTAATCTATTCGAATGGAAACAGTAAGATTAAAAGAAAAAGATGATAATTTCGCTTATTCTCGACCTATTGACTTTTCTTGAACGGACGTCATCTTCCACCGTCTGGAAGTAAGCCACCGCAGGTTTGACTTGTCGTGATGGTAGAACGCTGTATCGCTGGAGTTGGAACGAGTCTGGAATCTGTAGTGTATGTCAAATCAATCAACGTTGCCTGTCATTTGTTATCCAAAGAGTTCTACAGTTGCAAGATAATAATCCAAGAACAGTTGTTGACATAGAGTTTTGTCAATGCACCTGTTTGACTTTTCTTCATGACAGATCCATCACATGAATAGCCGATGAAATCATTAGCCTCGCAAAAGAATGGGCTCATCGTTTATCAAATAATTGCTTTTGTTTTCATAACTCAAACTTGAAAAATTCAGTGTCATTTCTTGAAAAAAAAGTGTACAAGATTAGATCAACAAATCCAAGAACAGTTGCCAGGAACTATTTCTTGCATCAGTAAGACGAAAAGAAATAAAAATTCGAGATCCTCGTGTTCAAATTTGCTATGCCCGAGGGTCCATTCCACCAATTAGAGATCTAAAAAGCAAAAACTTTGAGGAAGACAAAGTTACACATGCTGCAATGTTTTTGTTGCTATGCTTGGTATCTGCAAAGGTTCTCGAAACCCATATAGTCATTATCCTCAATTTTCTTGATCATGTTGACGATGCCAACTCCACCTGCAACGAAAATTTTAGGGTGCATTAACGCATGAGAAGATGCCGGCAGATAACAGACTAAAACCACTGTTAGATGAGTAATAGCTAAATGAAATAATAACTTGCATGCTCACTCATTTTCAAGATACTTGTTGGTAAAAACGAAAGATATCAAGTTTACCGAACAAGGTAGCATTGGCAAAAGAATCATTGGTTTACCTAACGAGATGGCACTGATAAAGATCATTGAAGCCAATATGAAGATGATGAGAGATGCCCTCCCGATTAATATGACCAACCTCCTTACTACATGTTGCCCGACAAAGGCAGCAACGGTAGCCACGAAGATGAAGTAGACAGCTGCCAGAACAAAAGCAATTAGTCAGACGACATGTTTACGGATTTCACAATTGTAAAACAAGATCAGAAGATCATCTTGGATCAAAAATGTTTCCTCTAACTGATTATTGGATTCAACAATTCATTAAGCATGAAGCTTTGATTTTTTTTATTTTTATTTCATTGGCAAAGCACAATGGTAAGTTGTGGTACCATATGGGACTGGAAAACGGTTTAAAAGGTAGTACTCTACAACAGACAATGATGATGAGAATGTCATGGCGAAAGTTGCAGTTGCACTTGAAACCTGCATAAGGCTTTCAGGGTTAGACTCAGTTGAGAAATTCAAAAACAAAACTAATTATATAGACAGAAATAGATGCATGCAGTATCAGAATGTCTACATAAAACAACATGCTGCCACTTTCAATCATTCTCAACAACATCCTTAAGTCTTATCCAGCTCATCCTCCCAGCTTGACTTCTTAGAAATTATTAAATGGTTCTATCATCATGTCCTTCTCATGCTATACAACAGATCTTCCTACAACTTGTGAACCAGAAACCATCATTCGATCATTAATCATGGTTTGTTTTCAATGCATGCATCACAAGATTATTTCGACGTCAATATCTCTGAAGAAGAAAAAGAAAAAGTATAAGGAAAAAAAGATACAATGTTGTAATCCTTATACAATCATTATCTTACAATCCCAGTATCTAATTTCCACTTCCTTTCCCAACTTTGACATTTCTATTTGGCCTTCTACAGTTGATAAATGACTGTTGGCAGTGAAGTTTCTGATCACCAGCTGGAAATTTACTTTTCTATTTCAGATGGGAACCATTCAGGCAAGACATAAATTCTTAAATAACTAAAAATGGCTATTATAGTGGACTGCATTCAATATAACCATCAACCATGACTTCACTTTTTGCTTTGAATTTCACTGGTCTATTCACCTTGAACACAATTAACTTGTTATATTACCAACGCCATCATCTATACATGACTTATATTAATGTGCATACTCCAATTTGTTGTCTTGGAAGCTCTGAACATATGTGTCATCTTATAACAGACAACCTTGGTTGCAGCATGCCGCCACTTCTTGATTATCTCCTCTCTTGGATGCATTTTATTGATTGGAAGTAGTCATGCATCTTGAAGAATTACCATAGCCTCGTCCCTAAGCATAATGAATGACAATTCCCAGTCTCTCTCTTTTTCTTAAGAAATTTCCAAAATTTGTTTTCCTTGAGTTAGAGATTTCATCCAATTGCATTACATTTCAAAAGATGTACTTTTCTTGTTGATGCATGTCATATGACAAAAAGCAGGAAGTAGGCCAGCTATCATAAATTTAGACCCTAAATTTTTAGACTGGTACTATATCATCATCGTAAAAAAAAAAAAAACCACACCTTTGGTTTCCTATCCCCATGGTTTACATTTTTCTATGTATTTAAGATTTGCACATTGGTTATTGCAGTTCAACCCAAGGATTTAGATCTTGGTCCAAAACCTACTTCGATAATCTCCATACTAGTACAGGTATACAGGGCAGTGTACCAATCCATACAGCCCAATAACATCTGGAAAATATAACAAGGAATTAACACTGATTATCATCCATAGTTGTTTTCAGACCAGTATCAGAAACCACAGTTTCACCAGTTTACCATGACTATCTCCAAGAGTATAATAGATGCGATGAGCTAGTTACGTAACATCAAATAAGGAACACCTACTTACATGCCAAGGTATTCTTTGACAACAGATTCTGAAAAATACACCAAAAATGTGAAAAAAAGGTTTACTCAAATGTAACTAAGAGAAAAATAACACATTTTGCATGATCTATCTCGTTAGAGAACATCAAGAATGGCATAAATTGCAACTTCATGTTTCCTTTGTATCAGTGACACATCAAGCAAATCTCAGGTATTAATAACCATTTCTTGAACAGGAAAGAGTGATATAAGTCACCTGAGGAGGTATGCCAAGTTCCAAAAACAATGGACCCAAAATAAAGCCTCCTCCTAGACCAAGAAGCCCACCTACTATACCGGCAATTATACCAGACAAACAAAAGACAAATAATTGACTGACTTTCCAATTTGTCCCTTCATCACCCCTGGATGCAATTACTCTCTCTCCTTTGTATAAACTAATTGCTTCATGCAGAGTCACTGCAACTGAGACAGGAATCTGTACATAAAAGGCCTCATTATTACATTAAAACTCCGGAAACACATTAAAATGCTTAAAGAACAAAACAAATCATCATACTTGCAGGAAGTTCAAAATCCAATACCATGTCGAACACGTAGCCGTGTGATTCTGCGAAAATAAAATCAACCAACTTGTATCAACTAGCTTTGAAATCCTTAAACAGTAGATATTGCCACAAGTCTCACCTTTGTAACTTGTAGTACAAGGAATAATACCCACACAAAGACAAGGAGACCAAGCTCCTTCCAGCTAACATTTTGAAGAACTGGGACCTGCATTTACAGACATGGAGTCCAGCATATTGGTGTTAGCAAGTTAGAGATAAGAAATTAAAATTTGTACTGCTATACGACCTCAGATTCTGCTGTCATTTCGACACCCTTTCGATCAATATCGCTGGGACCCAGAGGAAGAGATCTATATTCGACTTCTTCACTCCCTCCACCTAATATAAATGGCAAAGTTGAGAGGACCCATCTTTGAGCACTAAAGATAATTGTACTGACAATTTTCCCCATCCTTACCATTAGTTACTAAGCGTTTATAAGCATCCTGAAATTAGAAAACGAGTAGTCTGATAGATCAGAATTACTTGCGTGCATACGTATCTCAATAGAAACTAAATAAAGGGATATTGCTGCTACCTTCTTAAGCACTGTCTCCTTTTTCCAAGTGTCAACGCCTTTCATGAAAGCCTTGGTTGATGACCCTAAGATATTCCACCAAATTATATCAGAAATGCTCTTTGCCCTTTAACAAAACAACAGTGACCATACACATCAGGTAAGAGATTACCCAAGAACAGGACAATCAAGAGGATTGTGACCATCCAGTCAGGGAATATCACATTAAAAATAACACCAATACTGATTCCAAGCATAAGCATGGGTTGAATAAGCACTGCCAGGTCATAGTCAATAAGAGGCACATCTAAAATTGGATGCCTCAGCTTAAGGTTGAAGTAAACGGTGGACCCTGCTGCGCCCATAATCATGCCTGCCCAAGGAACATGAAGATTTCAGTACCCATGAGAAGATGCATTCAAAAGAAAATGAATCAACCATAAAACCAGCCGTTATACTACAAAATTTAGCATCAACAGCATCATAAAATATGCTACACAAAATAACAAGAATGCAATGTGAACTTAATTTTTCGAACTAACTGAAGATAATTGGTTGCTCCTCAGCAATATTACTAGTATATTCTGCGAACATTCCCAAATTCATTATACTTGCGATGTAACTGACCTGTTTAATTCCATGGCAAAAACCCTTCGTCGGGGACAAAAAAGGATGAAGGAAACAATGTCATGAACCCTAAGCAAAAACAATCAAAACAAAAAAGAAAACAAAAGATACAAAAAAGGAAAATTGAAGCTCAAAGGAAATGTTCTTACATTTTGACATCGCTGTGGAGGATTTGGGATCAAACCCCACGATCAGGGAAAGCATGGGAACGAAAATGCCACCACCACCAACGCCCCCCACACTGCCAAACGCTGCTCCAAAGAACCCAATTATGGTGCCCACCACGATTTGCCACCCAAATTCCAGGGGCTATCGTATCGAAACAACAACCAAAAAGCAAAACCACGTTAATAGCAAGTTTCTAACCATTTTCTACAATCTAACAAAAACCTATCATAAGATGCAGAAAGAGAGAGAATTTATTACCGGCCAAACAGGATGGTAAGAAGATCCATCGGCTTGCCACAAAAAATTTGAGACCTTAAAAAAATAGTTCGATTCAATATCCACTTCATTTACGCTCGTCTTGTCTTTCGAAGCCTCAACTCGAAGGCTTTGCTCCGCCGAAACCACCGCCGCTGCCGCAGACAGGCAACAGAGCCCAACCGCCACCGCCGACCCCAGACTCCGCCACCGTCTCTCTTCCATCGAGTTGCCAACTCTGCCACAATCTCCGCAAAGAAATCCAATTATTGTGCTCTCTAGTGATCTTAAGAGCAGAAAAAAAGGAAAGATATCGGAACCCAAGTCAATCCTTCTCTCCCGACTACGAATCCACCGGACGACGAACAGCAACAGAAGAAATTTTACGGAAAAGATCGGAAAGGAGAATATTCTGCCAACGAGAGGATGAAACGGGGGGAGCGGAGAAATCAATGGAAACCATCAGCGGCCGCTATAAATCGAGAGCGAGGAGGGTATCACCGGGCGGAAACCAAGAGCCCCTCGACAGGCTGCGAGGAACCCTCGCGAATGCCAAAGGCTCCGCGATCCGTTCCGTAGCGGGTGCGCGAATCGCACCGCAAGGGCGGCAACCGAGGCGAAATTAGAAGCGGCCGTTGGATCAGTCGCCTTCGTAGCAGACGCACACGTAATGTCGCGGGAGCCTCTGCGCGCCGTACTACCAAAACGTACCGTCGGGCAAGTCCTGTCCCGACCCAGTCGCCAAACAATTAAACACCAACTCCAACTGGCCGATACGTTGGGCCCCACAAGAGGCTTCAATCCTTCGATCGCTATCGACCAATCAGAAAGTGCTCTTCGACGTTTGATGGTTCGGCCGAAATACAAGATCCACTACCATAGTCGCTGCCGTAACATGTAATAGAAATGGGATGCAGGTTTCTTTTTATAAGACGGGATTCGATCCCAAAATCTTGTAAATTTGCGGAAATATTTACCCACGAATGGATGAAGTGTGCGTTTGTATGCAATGAAGAAGGCAAAGATGAGGTGTTGGATATATAATATAATAAGTGGTGTATATTGTTAGATATATAATATAATAAATGCTAATTTTAAATTAAAATTGATGTATAATTATACTAATAATGGTTCGATATCAACTGAGGCTCTATACACATACATCAAATCTTGTAAAACTAAATCACGATACTTACTCAATAATGCTCTAAATTAATTCAAATAGCGAGATATCGATCCTATCGATATTATAATTATACACAGAGCTTTATAAGTTATTTTATATTTTTAAAATATATCTGAATGAGTCTTTTACGGTATAATTTTAGGATCATTATACTTATGGATGAACATTAATGTTGAGGTTAGTTACATCGGAATCAAGCGACAGTCGATAACATTCGAGAGAGCAACATTATGTCAATCGCATGTGATTAAGATATATTAGCTATGAAGCATGATTATATAATATCGAGATGTTGATTATTTTTATCAAATAATTAAAAAATTTATATTTGAACATAAAAAATATTATTAAAAAAAATGCATGTAAATCTAATGTTAATAGGGAACAAAATTATCTTCTCTATTCAAACATATGAAAACAACACATGAATTTATAAAAAGTAAAATTGAAATTTTCTTTGAAACAATTTGATCTTTTGAAAAAGCCTAAAACTTAGGGGTTTTTTTTTCGAAAAATTGTTCTAAAAAATATTAATTTGAAGACAAAAAAAAAGGTAATTGGGAAATTTTATTGGGGCGCTTTGCACCGAAAGACCAGCAGTTGTTGACTGGCAGGCGTGCGCCCAATTCGTTTGGTTTCCGAATTGGGTCGCACCGATTCCATCTGCGGTTTATGTGACTTTAATAACCTTCTATTTTCTTTAGGCTCATTTATCGTTATTATTATTATTATTTCGCATCAGGCTCACCGCACCCTCTGCGGAGTCGAGAGGCGAATCGAATAGGAAGAAGAGCCGAAGAGGGAGGGGCGGAGAGAGAGAGAGAGAGAGAGAGAGAGAGAGAGAGAGAGGCTTCGTCTTCGGCCTCGGCTTCGAAAGGTTGTTGAACAACTGCTTAGTGTAGACAGTTCTACTCGTATGTGGAGTCCGATCGCCGCCGGTCTCTTTTTTGAGCCCTAATTCTTTGTCTTTCTTCGATCGCCCCGGGAGGCTGGGGGGGCGGGAGAGAAAGAGGTCCGATCGGAGGGTTTTGATCCTGTGGGTGCCCGAAATTGCGTGGCGATCCCATCGCATCGGATGGAGGGAGGAAGGGGGATGAGCACGGGAAGGCAGACGGTACGGGACTTGGCGGAGGAGGCCAAGAAGCGGGTGGTGTTGCTCCTCATATGCGTCTTCGGTCTCTCCTACCTCATGTCCCGTATGTATCGCCCCCTTCCACTTTTTTCACATGAATTTCTTAAAGTTGTTTGGGCCGATCTCCATCGATTGCTTCCTCTGATGCTCCAACTGCTGTTCAGTGTTCTTCAAGAGCAGTTTGATTGATTCTGGTTCATTCTGCACGTTTACCATGACTTGCACTATATTTTAGTTTAATTTTCTTCTTTTTTTCTTTTTTTTTTTGGATGGACGTGACACTAAGAGTTTGATGCATTGTTTCCTTAATATTTGAGGTTGATCATTCTTGGTCGCGTACCACCGGATTAGATCGTTTGGACTTCAGTAGATGCAACTTTTGATATCCATTGGATGACTCAATCCTGATGAAAAATGGTCCGAATTTTGTATAATTACATATAGCTCATATCTGACTATAACTTGAAAGTGCAAAATGGCACCTGAAATTGCTACTTATGTGGGTGATATAGTTCTTCAAATTAACTACTTGTGAATAACTAATTGTTTCATTTTCATTTTGTGATATCATTCCAGGACATGCTCTCAACTAACAATTTCTTCTGTCCATAATGAAGATTTTGTAATTTGCATAGACAATATGTTTGTATACAACTCTATGATCTCTTTGCATTTACTGCATTTAAGATGTGCTGTATTAAGAAATTGTCATTCCCTGTAACTTGATATCCTAATATTGAAATATCTTGAACATCATGTGGTTGTTTATTTTGGAGTTGTTTCAGTGATCAGAAGACATACTATTCTTCTTCAGTGACTATTATGGCAGGCACTAGAACCAACCAAATTGATGAAGTAATTCAAGGAAGTGAATGTTGGCATGAGTAACATTCACCAATCTACCATCCGTTTTGAGTACCAGCGCACATGAGTTGCCTATTAACTGATACTCAAGCTGAATCCTGTTTAATTATGGCATCTATAAGATAATCAGACAATACATTTTAGTGAGGAAGCACTTATGTCTTGCTTATGCTTCTAACAGTAGTACCCTGACATTCCTAGTACCATGTGTATGTGTTAATCATATAGTTCATTTCTCTGATTTACTTGGTTTAAGGAAGAAATTTAATGCAAAACTATTAGAAATATGATATAAATTTACTCATATAAGATCACATAACTTCTGGAAATTGAGACTAAATGTCCTTTCCATACATGGTGGCCTTGTAGTAATTTTTTTGCTAGAGAGCGTCCATCATAAAACTCACTTACAATGCATTATAAGAAGCATATTTATTTTTTTCTAGAGAAGGAGATGGAAATTATCTTGGTACTAGCTCATGACCATAAATGCATAGTGTATACATATATATTTTGTAGACTACCTCTCCCTTTCTCTCTATTTGTGTTGTTTGGATTTGCTGTTCAATTCCATTGTTTTTGTCTCCTTTCTTGTTTGTATTTTCTGTTCAATTATATACATACATATTTTCCTTTCTCAATTCCATTGTTTTTGTTTTCTTTCTCAGTAACTAGCTCCTCAGTTTGGGTCAACTTGCCTGCTGCTGCTGCTATTATCATATTTTGTCTTTATTTGTCACGTGACCTGGATATTCGAAGGAGGAGCACAGTGTCTGACAAGCTTTCCCTTGTTGATGAATTTACTCAAAAGAAATCTGTTGAACTTCTCAAATTTTCCCTTGAAAAATCAGACTGGAGAAAGAAGGTGGATTCCCCTCCAGTTGAGGCAGCAATAGAGCAATTCACGAGACACCTAATCTCCGAGTGGGTGGTTGATCTTTGGTACTCACGTATAACATCAGACAGAGATGGTCCAGAAGAACTAGTTGAAATCATGAATGGCGTCATTGGGGAAATTTCTTCTCGTGCAAGAGATATAAATCTTATTGATCTTGTGACCAGGTATTGGGCCTGCCTGTACTTAAGCATTTCTAACATGCTTGACAAACTTTTAATATTAAGTCTGTCCTAATAGGATGAGTACTTCAGGGATATTGTCAACCTGATTTGCAACCATCTGGAGCTTTATCGGTATAGCCAGGCTAAGATTGGGAAGCAGGAAATTATGAAGCTACCCACTGACCGGCGAGATATACAGATTAAAATTATTTTAGCAGCTGAGAACAAGTTACATCCAGCTTTGTTTTCTGGAGAAGCAGAACACAAGGTTGTATATAAGCTTAAATCTCTCATTTTTTTATTAAACCTATATTGACAGATTATTTTTCTTACTCTACATGCTGTATTAGCCTTATATATATGTGTATATATATATATATATATATGTGTATGTGTATGTGTATGTGTATATATATGTATATATATATGTGTATATACACATATACATATATATATATATATATATATACATACATACATATATATATGTATATGTATATGTATATGTATTTATATGTATATGTGTGTATATAGACTGACATATGAATTGAGAATTTAGTGGTCTATGGAATTCAATAAAGAAAAGCTAGGGTCTTGTGATGCTCGATTAATTGTAGTCATGTTGTGAAATTGATTCCATAGGCCAAACATTTGTTTTTAATCTATTGATGTGGTAAAGTTCAATATTTTTTGAGTTTAGATTTTGTTCACTGACTAATTTTATTCATGTCATTCCTAGTTCCTTATCTGTTTGTGCTTTTAATTTCTCTAGAGGAACTTGTTGGTTTAATTGAAGTTTGCTTTCACTTATTTTTTTATGCAAATTTGGGAATACTTTGTTTATTTTTAATGCTATTAGGCCTGTTGTTGACATGTCTTTTCTTTCTGGACATTTTGTGCAATGTGTATTCGGGGTTTTCTTACTGATTAGGTCTTTTATCCTCTGAACAATGTTTGTGGATCCAAAACTCGTTTGTGCATGGATTAGAATCCTTTTCAATTGAAAATATGAATAGGGTCAGTCAGATGACTTTGTATTGCATCGTTTTCAATAGATTAAGACACTAAGTAGTATTACAGATATTATTCAACATAGAATAAGACCAAATCAGAACATACAATAGAGTTATCTAAGCTCACAGTGTTGGTCGAAGTCAAATCATCCATTGATTTTGCATAAGCCACTGTTGGGTTCTGCAAGGACAGAAGTGTCTTCTTGGGCTGTATATCCTTGTCAAAGAGTTAAAAGTTTTATTTTGAATGTGACTGTGATTCCTGTCAAGGAAACAATGTAATGAAGAGCTTTACAACTTGATATTCGTTAACTTCAAGTGACAGCTATCAATGTGTCAAGTATTTGTGGTCCAGGTTGCTTGAATAATAATGCTTTAAGTAGCTTTAGGTCTATTTTATGGTTTGCACTTGGTAGTTGCTTTGTCATCTCTTTCTTGTCTATATTAGTTTCTTACACCATGTAGAACTGAGTGTTAACTGTGCATTAGATAGTAATTCTGTAGTGTCAACACTATAGTTGCTTTTCTGGTGATACAGTATGAACTTCTTCAGAATCGACAAAGTGTGTTTTTTGGGCACAGTTGTATTGAATGCCTTCTGAATTAATCGCTTGCTACATCTTGTAGCTGTGAAATAAATGTCAAAGTAATATTATTTGACATCATCCTTGTTATGGAAATGTCATTGTTCTGTTTAAAAATTGTGCTATCGAGCCTTTTTAAGATTTAATTGGTGCACTTTGTCTAGTTCCTCTCTATCTCATAAGATGAAACTATTCTTGGGTATATGGTAGAATGATATTCTTTGACTATTTCCTATTTTTACATCTGATTAACGTGAACATCTCACAGTAACATTCTTATGTTCTTTTTATTTATTATGTACCAGGTTTTGCAGAATTTGGCCAATGGGCTTATGTCTATAGTTTTCAAGCCTGAAGACTTACAATGTTCATTCTTCAGCTATACAGTCAGAGAGCTTCTTGCTTGCACAGTGATTAGGCCTGTTCTGAACTTAGTTAATCCAAGGTAATTGCTTGTTTCCTGTCTAACCACTTTCTTGATGTTCCGTAGACTTTATCCACTACTAGTTTATGGCTTTTATTCAACTTCCAGGTTCATAAATGAAAGGATCGAGTCTTTGGCTCTTTCCCATGCCAATAAGGCTAGCAAGAAAACTGGACCATCAGAAGAAGCACCCATAGTCAAGCGAAAAGCACATTCAGTACCATCTGATGTTCAAATATCTGGATCACTGGATCGGTCAAGTCCAGGCGTTGAACTTGTTCAGTATAAAAATGACACTTGCAAGACCAGTTCAGATAATCACAGCATAGCTAATGGGATATGTTATACAAAGAAGGGAAAACGTCCAAACCTAGAAACGATTGATGACTCTTGTCCTGATAAGTCAGATTTTGTCTTTAATGAAGCTCAGAATTCTTTCTCAAATAACTCTTTGCTATCAGATTCTCAATATCATGATGGAAAAAGGAATGGTGCAAGTGAGTGGGCGGAGATGTTGGATGTTATCTCCAAAAGAAAGTCTCAAGTTCTTGCACCAGAACATTTGGACAATATGTGGGCAAAAGGACGAAATTACAAAAAGAAAGAAGTCTGTAAGCCAGCAAAATCAGTTGCACAAAATTCATCTGTAGGATTTACTAACACTTATTCTGGTACCTCAAACCAAGACAAAACACACCCAAGTGATATATCCAAGCAATATGCTATCATCTCCAAAGTAGAAAGTCTGCATGCTACTGATTATAATGCGTCTAACCAGTCAAACCCATCACTTCAAAAAAGAACTGAACAGCGTAATCATGAAGAGCTTGAACAAGAAAGTGAAAGTTCCTACACCTCTGAGGATGATGAGAACAGTACCGTCATGGGACTTGATTCCCCTGGAACAAGAGTTTGGGAAAGCAAAAACAAAATAAATGCTGGTGTTTCAAGCATAAGACATCCTCTTGAAACATCTGAAAGTCATGTAGCAAGGAAAAATAGTAATGTTTATGTTCACCATCCTAGGACATCAGGAACATCATCAGGAAGAAAAAGGTTTAGGTTAAGCAATCAAAAGGTCCCACTATGGCAGGAGGTTCAGAGGACATCATTTTTGTTGGGAGATGGTCAGGATGTGCTTAATGCCTCAAAAAACGATACAAAAATATTGGAATTAAGTGATGAGTCAGATGTGGAAGTTAGGGGTAGAATTTACAGTGGGGCTGTGGCTTCTTCTTCTTTTTCCTCTGTTTCAGCATCTGAGTCATCTTATTCATCTATGAAGTCTCCTGATATCCTTGTATTAGCGGATACATTTCTGAAGTTGAGATGTGAGGTGGAAATTCTCAGGATCTTTCATTTCTTTATACTTCCATTTCATGTGCTAGTTGTAAGCACTATGCTGATACATGATGGATCTGCAGGTACTTGGGGCCAATGTTGTAAAAAGTGGTTCAGGAACCTTTGCTGTGTATTCAGTTTCTGTGACTGATGCAAATAACAATAGCTGGTTTATAAAAAGAAGGTTCGCTTGATAAGGCAGTATGATGTATCAGTTGAATTTTTCTTAAACATTTTGACATTTGGTATGCACATTGCATAATGGACGTTCCTTTTTCGGTATTTTCCTTAAGGTTATGGGCTTTCTTGTTAGGTTTCGCCATTTTGAGGAGCTACATCGACGTCTGAAAGAGTTTCCTGAATATAATTTAAGTTTGCCACCCAAGCATTTTTTGTCATCTGGACTAGATGTTCCTGTTGTTCAAGAAAGATGCAAGCTTCTTGATGTATATTTGAAGGTATGCTTATCTTGAAGTACTCTTGGTGACAATGCTTGTTCCACAAGATTGCTTACGATTATGTTCAAGCATGCACCCGGCACCTTTTTGGTTTGCTTCTCAATTTTTTCCAGACTTTGGCCTTCAACTAACAAAAAGTTGCTTGGTCATAGCTATGCTGAGTATCTCAATCTATTAGATTTAGCTTTGAAGGCATTCAAGATTCGTGCTAGTAACATATACACAGTTATCCTTTCCTAAATAATGCTGAAAATTATACTTCTTTCTTGGCACAACCCTTTTAATTTATTCTTAAGTAAAGGACGTGGTTCCAAGATGTCTTTTGTAGCATGCACATATGACAATTGGCCTTGATGCAGTACAACTACTGGCTTGTTCAGTTTGTAGCATAGTAACATTCGCATGCAGGTGACAAATAGGATAAGAGTCCTGGATAAGAATCTGGAACATGGTGTTTAAGTGATGCTCCTGTGTTGATACCTATAATGAAAGATAGGGTTGAAAGAGTTTGTAACACAATCTTTAGAAGTTCATATGCAAGCATGCATGTCCCCTTCTGTGCAGATATCTCTGGAAGGGTAACCAAGTACCTTGTCTCACATCATTACCTTTCTCATTAGCTTGCTTTTAGTGAGAAAAGTCCAATACTACCTGTCATAGCTCATTGATTGAGAATATTAGGCCACTTTATATATTTTTGATGTTTTTGTTAAAGCCCTGTGTATTGTGAAGTTATTTTCTTTTGAAATCATCTAAGATATAACGTGCAACACTGGAATTTAACTTGTCTTAACCATATTGTATGGAGTCCTAGTGAGAAAAGTACAATACTACCTGTCATAGCTCATTGATTGAGAATATTAGGCCACTTTATATATTTTTGATGTTTTTGTTAAAGCCCTGTGTATTGTGAAGTTATTTTCTTTTGAAATCATCTAAGATATAACATGCAACACTGGAAGCTTCAACTTGTCTTAACCATATCATATGGAGTCCTTTCCTGCTTAGTTGATTGATCCATACAATCATATTTGGGTCCTCTTCAGATACAATACCTGAGATGTCTCCAAGATTCTCTGAAGTTGGGACTGAAATATGTAATGTCAGATGTCGTGGTCCATATTCGGTATTTGACTATTTTAGAGGCATCACAGCATAGGATCATCAACTGGATGTCATTAGCTATAGATACTCTTGGAAACCTTATTATGGTCTGTACTGGTGGTTCAAAATAATACAACAGTTGTCCGAGACAGAGACAAATGAATAAAAACAAGTAGGATTTCGTATGTTTCATGCTGCTTCCCAATACCATGATATTGCTGGTGCCATTCCCTCAATAAAATATGTGTACCAATATGGTAGGGAATTATGGCAAGAAACCTGAATTCTTGCATGATGCTACTCCCAATTTATTCTCTCTTTTATTTTTGGTTTCTGATAACCTTTAGTCTTGCTATTCTGTCTTTTAGTGACACACTTGTCTTTCTTTTTGCACAGAAGCTTCTTCAGATTCCAACCATATCAGAGTCTATAGAGGTCTGGGATTTTCTCAGTGTTGATTCACAGGTTGGTATTAAACCTAATATGATTGTCATTTTTGTTGTGTCCAATATCTTTTTTGGCTGAACAATTTTTTTAATGTGCTATTCATGTTGCAGACATATGTTTTCTCAGATTCTCTCTCCATCATCCAAACATTATCAGGTTTTCATTTCATGTTATTTTTTCTTGGTGTGGACTTGAATTGTTTTCTTCATATCTTTCGTTGGATATACTGATATAAATCTTCCTCATATCTGATTTTTTTCATTCCAGTGAATCTTGATGTTAAGCCACATGAAAAGAGTGCGAAAAGTTTTGATTCCATTGAAGATGTCAATAGCCAGTTATTTTCTGCAGAGAAAAATCAAAATTATGAGATCAAAGACAGTGCTACACCAATGAGTAAGAGTTACCCTGAATCTGATGGTTTAAGACTGAGAAAACCATATATGGAGAAAATTTCAGGTCCAGATACTAGAAAGGAGCAGAAGAATTCATGTCAGGACAAGACAGGAAGTGATCCAGAAAGTAGGCTTGGGAAGAATGTTCCATCTACTGGCAAATCCGACCAGCTAAAGAAACACTCAGTAGTGGGGGTTGAGACTTTGCAAGAGAGCTCTAAAAGTATTCATTCTGGTGGGGCCTTCAGCATTCCGACTGAAGTAAGTTCGTAACTCCTGTATATATAATAAAAATAGGGAGTTCTCTCCATAAGGTGGCATCTTGTTTGAAATTAATAGCTTTGCTTACAATTTTCATTGCTAAGCAAGTTAAAAACAGGTAAAATGAATGGTTCTGATTTATTGCCTAAGTAATCCTCAAAGGGATTGTACTCAAATATGTGCTCATGAAAAAATATAAACCATCAATTATTATCTTAGTATGTGCCAGTTGAATTTTATTTATTTGAATGTTTCTGAGCCATTATGACAGAAAAGCAATCATATCATGCCTTAAGAAATCAACTACTTGCTTTACTTGATGCAGCGGGTTAATGCTGCCCTTATGAGCGATAATATGTATTTGTTCTATAGTTAATTGCAAGGATTCAATTTTGTTTGGGCCGGTTTGTGCTGACTGTTATTACTGGTCCAGGCATGAACTGAGACATGGACCACCCCATTTCAGATGGTCTGTTTCAGTCCTTTATTTTAAATGGCTTCATATTTTGTTTTTTTGTTTTTTACTTCTCAACGCCCTGAGTCCTTATGTGCCTTTAGGGTCTTGCACGAGTGTCTCCCTCTTTGCTCTCCACAACCTGATCGCTGTTTCCTGTCTGCTGTCACCTCATTTCTGGCACTTCTTGTCCTTCTGTTTCTTCTCCTTCTCTTCCTCTGTTGCCTGCTCCTCCTCCTCCTCCTTCCTTTCCTTCTTTTTTTCATTCTTCCTTTATTTCATTTCTTCTTCACTCCCCCTCCCACACATTGGTACCATCATACACAGTTCACCATGTGTCAGTATCGCTAGCATGGATCGGTTCCATACCGGATTGGTACAAGTTTGGTATCTGAAATTGCATTCCTTGGTTAAATGTCTATGATTATAATTATTGCTATTAATTTTGATAGGTTGTCCAACATTGACTACTAAGTTCTCACTTAAGGTTTAACCAGTTTATGTGCCAACTCTACATCTACAACTTCAAAGTTTGCTTATAGCTAATTTCATGTCGGGCGCTTCTTTTTATTACTATCCATTTAACAGTTCCCTTTCTTGATGCTATTACGTTTCATGTGCATGACAGCACCCTAAGGCTTTGCTGTTTTTGATGCTTTCCTTTCTGTCTTTATCCATTCAAACTGTTTCTGAATGTGTAAAAAGTTTCTCTATCCAGTTGCTTATGGTATTTTATTATCTTTCCTCCTAATGCAGTGGGTGCCAGTGCCTCCAAATTTGACTATTCCCATATTGAATTTAGTAGATGTAATTTTCCAGCTGAAGGATGGCGGTTGGATCAGGTGTGTTTACTGTTTAGATTATATGGTTAGTTGAGCAAAAAGGTCATCATTTCTGCTTTATGTTACAATTTTTGTTTACACTATTTTAGTTGCATACTAAATGTATGTGTGTTTTCTTTTGTATAGGCGCCAAGCTTTTTGGATCGCTAAGCAGTTATTACAGTTGGGAATGGGGGATGCTTTTGATGATTGGCTTATTGAGAAAATCCAGCTTCTTAGAAGGGGAGTGGTAATTGCTTCTGCTATCAAGCGTATTGAGCAAGTAAGGGAAGCATTTATCATACTGAATATAAGCATAGCTGTGCATTTTAAAAAGAAACATTGTGGCTTGCTATCAATTACAAGTGACCTACTGTGGCAATGCTTCAAATATCCTACAATTTTCTCTCCTTGTGTTCACATGCACTATTATTATGGTGAATTGTAGTGTACTCAAAACATTTCAATTACATCTCATTTTTACACTAATTCCTTCATTTTATGTGGCTTACTAATATACTTTTAGTTCCACTAAATATTCTGACCTAATTTTTGTCAATTGAACAGATTCTCTGGCCTGATGGAATTTTTTTAACTAAACATCCTAAACGAAAAGCTCCAACACCAGTTTCTTCACCGGGCACTCAGAACAACCAAAACGCTAATCCATTGACTACTGAACAACAGCTAGAAGCTGATCGCCGGGCAAAATTCGTTTATGAACTAATAATAGGTAAAGCTGATTCTTTCATTGTTACCTTTTAGTTAGTCAATGTATATTTAATCTATATTGCAAGCAGGAAAAGATTAAGCAGTCAGTATGATATCTATTATATACTGAGGCTACAGTGGTGATATAGTTATACCAATACCTGGAAATGATGTTTGCAAACAATGGAATATTGTACAAAGGGTTGTACTTTTTCTATCTGTGACTTTATACCTTTGGTTCCGTTGGTTATTCTGTCAAAAAGGAAGTTCCAGATGGCAGCTGGTTAAACCCTATAACGGAACTTGAATCTGTGGAAATACCTTTGCTCTTTATCTTCTCAATCATATTGGTTCCTTTTTTCCCTTTTTTGTATGTGTTCTTTTTCTGTTCCTATGTGTGTTCTATGAAATATAAAATTAAATAATTCAATATACAAATGTGGTAATTAACTTTCACACTCTATCTTTGCATACAATAACTTGTGATTCTTTTGCTTTACTTTGACACACGAGAAAGCTCTACATTTAAGTTGTTTAGTGCTGTGCATTTCAATTTTCTAATGCACACTTGTTTGAAGTTTGTATCTCTGCTATCCTCTGTGAGTTCAGCATGTTTCATCTTGTTTCAATTAAATGAATGATACAGCAAATGTGCCCATGATTAACTTTAGCGTGAGAAGTAAAAAATCATAAGAATTAATTGGTTCATAATGCTTTGCTAATGCCTAAGACCTAATGAGTTTTATCGCTTAAAGAATCAATTTACTTATAAGCAATAAATAAAAAAAGAACAGGTAGCTTTTTTAACTTTGTCAATGTATTACATATGATGCTATCTGAAATACTGCTAATATTGTTCTCTACACAAGTTTCATGAGTATTCCTGACATTGTGATTTCCCAGTGCTTCTAACATTCTACAGTACTTTCATTCTTTTTCTGCAGATAAAGCACCAGCTGCTTTGGTAAGTCTTGTTGGCAGAAAGGAATACGAGCAGTGTGCTCAGGATATATATTTCTTTCTTCAGGTACATTTTAAAAATGGACTGTGTAAATATTAAGCATGTGAGATAACGAGATGCAGCTAGAATCTTTATATGCTCGAACTTACTATGTTTCATGTCTTGAAAAATAAATATAAATTCTGGCCTGTCGAGTCGCAGACTTGGGAAACTTGGCAAGTCATGGACATGAAAATCTAATAATTTTTATATTCAGAAGTGTTTAACGTAGTAAAACACTGAATTAGATTGTTATTGTGAATATGATACCCTGTGGTCTTGTTCTTGTGAATTAGATTGTCATCTAATAATTCTTAATCAAGTGGTCTTGTTCTTGTGTACAGTCCCCTGTTTGTTTGAAGCAGTTTGCACTAGAACTTCTGGAGCTTCTGTTTTTGTCAGCATTTCCTGAACTCAATGATGTTGTAAGGCGATGCCATGAAGATAATCAGCAGCTGGAATCAGAAATCAATCAATGAACACTCTTATACAGGACCATGACTGATGATTCATGGGGGTGGACCGGGTGGCATGCTTGTTTGGACCAAAGTGGTGGGTGAGTTGCCGACTCTCATCAGCAAATACCGTCATCTGAAATCTGGCAAGACCATGACTGATGATTCGTCGATGCATTTACTTGGGAAATATTGTGCATAAGCATTAAGGTATTGGCTTACATACCTAGAAGCTGGTTTCTCCTGGCTGCAAGTCGGAGATTTTTGAGCGCTTGGTCTGGTAATTATAGCAAAAGTTTTGTATTTTTCTGTTGAATGGTGCAGTTATATAGTATTCCTTGGCTCTTCATCTGCAAGAAGCCCTTTTTTCTGTTTTTTTTCCGGGGGTTATGGAGGCCTAATTGTATAGTCTTTTGTTTCTTTTTTTTTTAAAAATGTTTTTAAAGATTTCGGCACGTGATTCAGTAACCAAATCAGTGGTGTAAAGATGACGGATGTGATTGGAACACGTAATCTCCAACTTATTTAACTTGCCCTCTCTAATTTTGTTTGTTTAAAATATTGCTGCCATAACTTTTATTCTCTTTACTAATTTTCATTTCATCCGAATCCCAGTTTTATTTGGACACGGATTCTGTGCTGGTGTGCATTTGTGTGCCTCTTGATTTTTTCTGGGTGCCAAATCGAATAATGTTCGAACACTCTACCTGTGATTTGAGACGCCACGCAATTTGTGTTCGTCGAGTTCTCTCGGCTCGACTCCGTCCGTGGCCGTTAGCGTGCAAGATTCATCCCAAAAAAATCGACGTGGGACCCACTCGGGTATCGTCGCTCGTCCCCAATCACAAGACCGGTAGTGAACCGGGCTCACGAACCGGATGCGAAACTGGTTATCGTTTAGGGGAAAAACCAGACGGTTTCCCCCGCGCCCTGGCAGCGGAAGGCCACTTTACCGCACCGTGGCGTGCGCAAGATCACAGCCACACACGCTCGCACCTCACCTCCTCGCTTGCCCTTGGCCGGCCCCCTCCCCCCCCCACCTCTTCCCTCCCCCGACCTGGGAAACAGAAGCCAATGGCTTCCGCCTCTCTTTCCTTGCGGTATGCACTCTTCTCCTCTCTTCCTTTGTCCCCATCCCATGCCGCAAACGAGGCCGCCCCGCCTTCTGTTATCGCCTCCAGGCCGTCGCGGACCGCTGCAACTCTGAGGCCGCAGCCGATCCGCGCTTTATCTTCGTCTTCTTCCTCCGCCTGCTCATCCGGCCGCCTCGTCGCCTTGGCCAGAGCGTCGTTCCCCAAGATATCCTCTGGGATCGATGAGGATCCCGCGACCGAGAAGTTCTTGCGCAACAATTCCATCTCCGACTTCATGCGCTTCAAGAAAGGTCAAGTCGGTGGCCACTCTGGTGAATTGCAGACCGCCGTCGTCAGCTACCGGAAGCGGTTCCCATGGTCGTTGCTCCATCCTTTTCTTGAGGTAGTGCTGGCTGTCTTCTTCTTACCGCTTCTTTTGGTTGTAAAGGATTTGATTATTGATTAGTGCGAGTTTGTCTTTGCAGGTTGATTTGGTGTCGACGATCCATATTGCAGACAGACAGTACGTTGGTTTCTCCCAAAGATAAATCTGTTCATTGTTCTGTTAAGCTTCTTCTTTACTTTGTTTAATTTAGTCCATCATTTGGTACTCTGATTTGTCTTGGATGCTTGAAGTCAATAATTTCATGAACTGGATGTGGTTAGACAAAGCAAATTGCCATTAGGCTATGCATCCCTCTCTCGTTTGATATGCTACTTTTATCTTTATGTTATGATGCGGTCCAGTTGAATGCTATTCTGCATGTTTTTTTAGTTTAAAATGCATGGACTTTGAGACAGACTTACGAGCTGTTCTTCTTACTGTTGATTTTTAATCTTCACTACTGCTACATTACTAGTCTCAACCATGTCTAGAATATTTTACACTACTGTTCCAACCTAATATGCAAAATTTATACTCACTTTGCTGCATTCTCCCACATATATTTCATAACTACGGATTATTTTCGATCAAAAATTGTGTGGCGGGGAAGCTATTTAAGGTGTGGCACGGCATGTTCGAGAGAGAGGTATAGCTACATCGTTAGATGAGGCAATTTGACCAACATTGGCATTAGGATGGATAGAGGGAGGTCTAGCAAAGTTCTATTAGAAACACTGAAAAGAGATCTGCTGGCTCTTAGTTTAACTAGCAACATTTCCTTCAAAAGAGCTCAACAACAGGAAATTTAATGTAGTGACCCTTTGCTGTAAACCCTCCTTATGGCTTGTTCTTGTTGTTGTTGGACTTGAATCACCTGTTTGCTCATTATTCTTCTTTAGGGATTTATAAGATTTTACTGGGGCTCTTGGAAGTTTCCATGTCACTGATTCCACTATGCTGAAAGACAATACCGATTCAACTTTCTCACGATCTTGTGAAGTTTCTCGAGTTATGGAATTCTTCTCTCTTTAGAAGTTTGCTTGAAGTTGTTTAACTAAAGATTCAATTGATATTCCTTGTGATAAATAATGACATTGGTACAATAGTGCTTTTCACTAGCTTGTTTTGTGTTCAAAGTTCTTTTTCATCCTCTTAATGAGACTTACCAATAATTTGTTTTGGTATACAGGTACTTTGAGACTCTTCAAAGAGGACTTGAATATTATGATTGTGTCCTCTATGAGATGGTAGCAAGCAGGGAAAGTCTAGAAAATAGAATAAACTCAAAATCCAAGGGACAACTGAAACATAAACGATCCAAAGGCTTTAATATTATTGGATTCATTCAAAGGCAGATGGCTAGAATTCTGTCACTTGATTTCCAATTAGATTGTCTTGATTATGAAAGTCAAAAGTGGCAACATGCTGACCTTGATTATGAGACTTTTAAATTACTTCAGGTACTTAATATCTTAATTTTCTCTTTGTTTTTTATGTATGTGATGCATACCACTTGAAATAGTAAATAAAACCTCCAATTGTAACCTAATTATGGAGGTTCCTAGAGCCATTAGTCTAGTAAATACCCACTGCACCCATGAATCTTTTTAGTGCGTAGGAGTTGATTGTCTTATATCATCTTGTCTCTGAACTTCAATGCTAAGTTTATATATAATAAACTTATACATATGGATCTGGTTTGCTTTACTTTCTTTTTACTGGCTGAGGATGTGCTCAATGTGCTTGATATTTTTAACACTCTACATGTTACTTGCCCTTTTTTCCAGGATGAAAGAGGTGAAAGCTTTTTCACGCTTGCGAAAGAAATGACCCTCAGATCTACAAAAACCTTGGTTCAACCTGTTTCCACAACAGGTGATCTTGGTCCTTGGAAATCTAAGCTACTTTGGGCTTCACGTGTATTGCCCATGCCACTTGTTGGACTTCTCATTATTAGTAGCGTATGCTCACCATTTGAAAGTTACAGCACAGAGTACTCTGAACTGGAAGCACTTTCCAGACTTGATATTGGAGCTGCATTGAAGATTTTCTTGGCCAAGCGGCTAACATCTGAGTGAGTGTTTCACCTCCTGTATATAGTCCTCTGGTATACATCCCATATATTAATGTGCAGTTCCAGAATCATGAACAGTATTTAGGGATTGTGAGTGTCCTTTCAGTGTTCTTGTAATTGATTTTTTTTCCATGTTGAAGTGGCAGGCAATTTATTAGAAATTGACGTCTTCAGTAATATGTTAGTGGCATATCATATTTTTTATTGGATGCATGTAATATGACATGAATAGTTCTGTTAATAATACCAGAATGGGCATTAATGCCTTATCATGTTACATTAGATAATATTACCATAATTTACCCTGTGGGAGTATTTTACTTTTTTGCATAGCCTATGGGCTCTGTTAGTTAGGACTCGGACTCGGACCCTTCGGTCGAATCAGGCATATCATCGGACTAATTGTTTTATGTGTAATAAAGTCCTTTTGATGTTGCATTCACCAAACAATTTTTATTGACAGTGCAATTTTAGATGTCCCCAATGTATATATTACTGTGCTAGAGATTTTCTAGCTCTACATGTTAGATTCTGAAGTTGCACACAAATATCTCCAAAATTTTCTTAGTGGGATAAATATCTTATACAAGAGAGTATCAAGTGCCTAGCCAAGATACCACATCACTTAGTGGGATTTCCAAGATCAACAACAAAGATCCCAAGTCATTTTCCAGGAAAAAAAGGGATTAGTTTAATAATCTAACAAGGTTCTTATAACTTCTCTCCGGTTGAAATTCTTTGGCAAGTTTCATTTTCTTGAGCCCACACAGTAAAAGAAAAGTTCTTTTAACTGTAACAAAAACAAGTCATTGAAATTTGTCTGATATACTTCATTAAAAATGTGCAAATTATGTGCAAATGTGTAGGCCCTTAAATATGCAAACTATGTGCAAATTTAAAAATGAATGATAGGCATCCTTGTGAGTCTTTTAAATGAATGTAATGTAAGTGTTTGGTTAATTCATCTTTACTTTCTGTTTCACATTCGAAATTTTCTATATGGATTGTTCGTTTGATATCTAAGCCTAAAATGCTCGTTTTATGAAAATGATATCTAATGGGTATTACCTGGGGAAATTCTTGTGAAGGTTTACTGAAATAACTGCGGCTATAGAGGAAAAATCAGTGATCATTGGTGAAAGGAACAGAGTTGCAGCTGACGAACTGAGGAGAGCGATAGACAATGGGCACCAGAGAATAGCAGTTCTCTATGGAGGAGGTCACATGCCAGATCTTGGTAGACGACTGCGAGAAGAGTTTGACATGGTCCCTTCTCATGTGCAATGGATAACAGCATGGTCCATAAAGAACAAGAAGCTCGACAGCCAGTCCTTGCCATTCCTCAAGGCATTGGCAAAACTTTTGGGCTGGCCTCTCAACAGGTATCAAACACTGGCTTTGTTAATATTCTCATCTCTTCTTGCGCTTGATCTTTGGTTCTGGGAGCTGTTCGTTCAGACTGCAATCAACTTGGCTTCTTCAGCTGCATTTGAAGTTGGTCTATCGACTAACATCATGTGATTTATGTGATCATTTTATGCTAGGAAAACTGCTATGACCTTTTTATGTATCTTCACATACAAAAAAAGGAAGGTTAAAGCTAATCTTTTTGTTCTACCACTATTCCTTTTGTCCAAAAAGTCCTGCAGGAAATCTCTCAATAGCCACTTGTATGTCCCATTTAATTGCCTGATTCAGCAACCTATTCATTTGCTTGAGAGATGTTAAAATGATCTAAACCTTCTGACCAGATTATAAAAGGATTGTGGGGCAATTGATATTACTTTTTTTATGTATGTTGGTGAATATATTTGGACTATCAAATTACACTTAAACTGGTGGTTTTCTTCCAGTGTTGCCTCCTCATTATGTCTCAGGATAATGACTTCAATTCATCAACCAGTGTAGCAGTATCTATCTTGGTTAGGTGATGCTGGCCTTGGAGAATCATGCCTTTGTAGGAGTTTGGTTGTTGTTTGTTGATGAGGAAGAGCCCCATCCTTGAATTGAGATGCTTCTTCCTTGTGCTGTTTGCAATTTGATCTCATTAATCTGAGCTACATAAATAATTCATCTTGGAATCTCCAGAGAGGTTGATGAAAGTAGTTTACTCATCTCTTTTATTTATTCGCTTAACTACAGTTGCTTATTATAGATTAATTTAGTTATTCTAACTCTAATTCAACCCACACCCAGAGAGTTCAACACTAATTTCTCCAAGAATGTGGTGCACCAAATAAAATCAAGTGTTCAAAATTAAAATTAAAAAATACTGAAAATTATCATATTGTTCATGTCGATCATCAAAATCTGTAGTCCACAATCATCCGACTTTTCTCATATTTTTTATTAGAATTAGTATTAAATAATTAATGTAATCGAATCAGGTGGGCATTTAAGATTAGAGGAGAGAGTCATCCTTCGTAACCTCCTATGAAGGGGTCTGTAGAATTTGGATCCGCTTCTTTGGGCGTCCGATAAGGTACAGGTCGACGGATCTCAGGTCCATCATTCATGACCCGTCCTCTCTTCGCGAACCACATCCGACCCGTTCGCGACCCCACGTGTCCGCAGTTCGGATATTTTCCGACGTAAGATGATGGCACTGACTACTGTGTCTCCGCTGAGGCAGGAAACAGCCAGTTTACGATTTGATGACGTCATGAAGTCGTGCAAGGGAGCGTGTTTCGTGGCTTTCTCGATACAGGAGATCTTCAAGTCTTATCTGTTGCTGATCGCACAAAGGGCTCAGCCGAAGGGCACATTTCGGGTGCAGGCACAGACGCGACGCGATCGTAGTGCGATGCTCCTCCATCACCGAATCCTCCACCCTCGCCTCCTCTTCCCCCCCTTCGTCTCCTTCTCCGCCCCACCGCCTGGGTCTCTCCGGTCCGACCATCCCCTCCTACTCCTCGCCTCCGGAAGAAGGAATCCCGTCTCCCTCCTCGCCCGTTCCCATTCCTTGTCCACCGTAGCCCAGCTCGCCGTCTCCACCCCTTTGGAGGTCGACGCCCCAATCCTACGGCAGATAGCTGACGAGGAAGATGGCGGGCCCCAGGTCCAGATTCCCTTCGACAAGCTCTTCGTGCCGCCGGGGGTAGACTTAGCGGAAGCGGCGTCGATGGCCAGCGGGAGAGTGCTCCGAGGCTCCAACATCGTGCTCGGACCTTACGCCCGCGACGCCCAGGTCGCCACCGCCGAGTTCATCAAGAGCAGCACCAAGACGGAGGAGTGCCCCACGGATGGCCTCCCCGAGTTCGCCCTCGTCGGCCGGTCCAACGTCGGCAAATCCTCCCTCCTAAACTCCCTCGTCAGGAGGAAGCGGCTCGCCCTTACCTCCAAGAAGCCCGGTCGGTTTCCTTTTATCCGCTGATGCTTCTTCTGGACGATTTCGTGCATGATTTCTCAGCTAGGGTTTATAGGGTTTAGTGGACAACAGGCATTCGATGGGTACTGTTAATATAGATAAATGCGTTTCCTAATGATTCGGAGTATTTTCGTCGAGATACCTCAATTTGTGGCTTTGAAGTGTTTCAATTATATTGAGAATATCTTCTTCTGTTGCAGGAAAAACACAATGCATTAATCATTTTCGTATAAATGATAGTTGGTACCTGGTGGATCTGCCTGGTTATGGGTATGCCCCTAAAACCGACTTGTATTTTATTTTCTCTCGCTGTTTAGATTGTTAAGTTATATTGCTCGGAAACACACTTCCATGTACCAGCGATTCGTGTGCTGGTTATTCACGGAATGTATTGTATTGTAGGTATCCTAACCTCAGTTTGTGTTAAATGAACCTGGAAGATACTTGCTTTTCTCAATTAACTACAAAAAAGAAATTAGTTTATCATTTGACTGGTGGTTTTTTTATCCCTCACATGCGTATCAGTTAATGGACAAGATTAGTGACAAGGATGTGGCATTTCATTGCTTCCAAAGCAGGTCCTTCAAATTAAGTACCTCATCCTGACAATTAACCTCATTATGGTTATGATTATGTGAAGATGGCAACTTTAAGCCTTGCGGAGAAGTCATAACAACCTCTCAATAGCTTCATTTTCATTCCCATCTTCAACCTGTGGCAAAGAACACACTGTAATCTTGTAAATTATTTGCTTGTCCTCCAAAGCAGGTGCAGCAGATGATCAGAAGAGGGACTTACGATCCATGGTGGTATATAGGTGCATGTATATGTAGCTAATTGATAGAGTTAAAAATTATGAGATGATGATTCATTGTCATAACCGATATCTATTTACCCATTTAGAAACAATTATATTTATAACTTGCCACAAGATAGTAAGAATTGCAACCAAATTATTGAAGCTCACTAAGAAGAAGACTACGAGAATTTGGTAGAAGTAACTTCAGCAGTTTACACTTTTAAACTCATAGTTCTGCGAAGAGGTACCTCAAATTTTGCATCTTCTAACTCTTGAAACATTTTGGAGCAGATATGCATCTGCACCGCAAGAAGCGCGAGCTAACTGGTATGAATTCACCAAAAACTACTTCCTCAACCGAGAGTCGTTAGTGTCTGTTTTCCTACTTATAGATGCCAGCATCCCTGCTAAAAAGATTGATCTTGAATATGCTAGTTGGCTTGGACAAAATCAGGTATGAATTTTCCCTTTCTGTATTGTAGTTTTTCTGCTCTCCCTTTAATAGCTTCAAGATGTTCCCCTTGTAGAAACATCTAATACTGACTCTTATCAGTTACTGAAGTGTGGTTCTCCAGACATTTATAGCAGCAATAATGATGGTGTCAGACAGTCTTACCTACATTGGGTTTACAAATGTAATAGTCTTTGTGAAGTAGCTGACATCAAACATCATAATGTTTAATTTCACTTATCAGTGTTTGTCAGCTGTTGGCAACTAGAGTAGATTGCAAACAACAATGTGCATACTATTGAAGGAATACCACTTTGTTAACGTAGAAACTAGAAGGCAACACTGAACCCTTCCACTTAGGTTTACATTGAATAATTGGTTTCAACCTGATGCTCATAACCCTTCCACTTTTACTTCTGATTATCATGTTTAAATACATCAAACGGAGTTCAACCTGATGCTCATAAAGTGATTTAATAAATCCTAAAAGACTTCCAAATCTTCTTAGCAAAAGAGGTTTCAGATAGTCATTATCAGGTTATTATTCTCTATCTAAAATCTGAAATTTACAAAGAGAACGGTTTGATTGGTATCTGTTTGTAGCAGGATACATGTTCTAGTGGAGAGGGAACTTTTGTTTCCTTGGGTCAACTGGTCTTATCTATCTCTCTCTTGTTTTATTTTGATTTCCTTGAAGTACAATACATTAAAAGAACATCTCTTATTGCTTTTGTTTTCTCTCTCTGTAGATGGAGTAATTTTTGCTGTGTCTTTTGTGAGGGTTAGTCAGTAAAGTTCAACATTTCTTTTGAGTTCTCTTCAACAAATGTTTGAGCTCTATTTGTGTTCTCGTTTGGGAATTCATTAGCATCCGTTGTTACTGTTGTTGGAGTCCAGTTGATGTACCAAAGATGGCGGCTAGCTTGGACCTTGGTTAATAGACTTCCCTTCTTAGATGAACTCAAGCTCTTTATTAGACTTAGCTTCTGATAGTTTGATTGCAGATAGACTGAATCCGCAAGCTATATCTTGGTAGAATCCATTTCTTATTGAGGCTCTTAGTCTTGAGCTGATTGATGTCTTTTTATTCCACTAGTGCTGAACACATTCTAAGTATGTGTGATGCATGACTACTAACGAAAGGCTTAGAACTGGAGCAATTCTAGGATGCCTGTCATGGTTGAGGATGGCGTAGCATGCACCATATGACGGCACCCTAGGTCTTCCTTGCATCATTACAGTGTTGCTTGTTTATATTTAGAAGTTATCTGCATGATACCATTGTGACTGGAATTTGCTTTCTTTGAGTTGGCTGACTGTCAATCTGTACTCTCTTTTACCTTGTTCTTTAGTTATGTTGTCATAGAAAACAATTCAATGGAAAAATAGTTCTTGTTGCTCTTGTTTTCTACTTTAGTGTTCCATTTCCTTGCTTACTGCTGTTTATTTTCTGCTGAGAGGCAGCAGAATCTTTATTTGTTCCCCTGTGGCTTACCAAAATGCTTCATTCTGGCATCAGATCCATCAAAGAACTGTTGTGGCCTTGTGTTCTGCTTTACTATCCTACTTGGTCACTGCTCTTTATTCTCTGCTGAGACCCAGAGCCATCTGTATTTGTTCTTCTTCCCCTGTGGCCTTCCTAAATGCATCATCCTTGAAAAATAAGTCAACTCTAGCTGACAGTGACTATTGGTAGGGAGTGAACTTTTTCCAAAGCATCCAGCATGATTGCAACATTGCTGCTCTAGATAATTCATCTCCTTCATTCGCATCGTGTTACTATGACATTGGTGTCTTTAAAACTGCAACATCTTTATTACTTGTCCCTCTGCAAGAGGCACACTTTGGTTATATCTACGCAACATTTTTGCATCAAGTAGGTGAGGTACTTTGAGAATATATCCTTATCTGAAGATTTTGACATCATCTCTTTTTGATCATTGACCTGTCAGATTCCAATGACACTACTATTCACAAAGTGTGACAAACGTAAGAAGAAGAAGAACGGTGGTAAAAGACCTGAAGAAAATGTTGAAGATTTCCAGAAATTGATACGCGAATATTTCAAGGAAGCACCGCCTTGGATAATGACCAGTAGTGTCACCAACCAAGGCCGGGAGGAGATATTATTACATATGGCCCAGTTGCGGAACTACTGGCTAAAACATTAGGATATAGAATGTAGTCCGGGATCACTGCTATGCAATGTAAATTATGCACAAATGCTGCTGTTAGAAATTCTCCAATCAGGATAAGGACCTGCATTGCAGACGTTGTTCTCTGGAGGTTGTCGAATCTGCTATGGTTTGACCTACACATATTTCACATCAATCGTATTGGTATAATTTCACCTTCATCGCTCAAGAAGCACTTCCGATGAGTCTGCTTCATGTCTGAGGTAACAGGAATACAGTGCTTTAAGTGACCATTTTGCTTGTGCTTTTTGCTTGGCTTCAGTTGTCTTTTTATTATGTTTGAACTTGGAATATATTGGATGATCCATTCAACTACATCCTTTTTCTTGAAGATTACCCTCTCCGGATTCAAGTGGAAATGCCATAGACCTACTCTGTCTGTGAATGTTTGTAGGTGTTTCATCTTAGGCTGCTACAGATTCTGCATACTAAGTGTTGTTGACGATTGCTTGAAACTGCCCACAGGTGTTTTCTGACAATTGGGAATGAGGTGTAACATCTTCGGAATCGATGTCAAGAAGAGATCGAAAGGCACCATCAGGAATGACATCAACTCTGCAACTCAACCCTCCAGGAAACCAACTCCAGCAAGCAGCGGAATTTACCGGTAATAAATACGATGCTTACCTAAGAGATCAAGAAATGGAATTGTTCTTCCTGATATCATCGATCATTCTACTGTGACTTGACAGACCGAGCTGCGCTCATGCAAGGATAAGTTGATCGAGGAGATTTGAGTGGTCGTCATATGCTTGCCAAATAATACAGCATCTGCATCGATGGAGTCCCATGCAGCCGTCCCTTTCCCCCTTCCCACTCCAAAAGCACGGTGGACCGCTGTGCGTGCGTCACCGTAATGGGTTCGATCTTTACAGCTACGCACCCCCCCCTCCTTCCCCTCTCATCACGTCACAATATGTTTCGTTTGGCTGGCAACCACTCAATCGTGTATGACCCACGCAATTACCACTATATTGGCCGGGTTTGGCTGCTTAGAGCCTGATGGGACCCATTTGGAGCTCTGCTCCATCCCTCGTTCACCTCCACGCCACGGACCCTCTCCCTGTCCTCGTCGACGAAAGAGAAGCCCCACGGGATTCCCTGCCTCGTTATCTTGAAGTCCAACGCCGCCCCTACGTACAAAAACCAACGGCGGCCCCTCCTTCCCTTATCCGCTCATGTCTCACGATCGACCCAATCACTGCCCTCACTTCTTTCTCTCTGCTCACGGCGTATGACTCTCTTTGGACGGAGCTAAAGCTTAAAGCTTCTTCGTTCGCTTTTTGCATGAGGACAACTAGTACACCAGTGTCGAGGCCTCAGGGATACACATGTGTTTGAAGATTCTTGAAATTAATATCCATGAAGTACACTATTTTTGAGGATAGAGGTGAGCTAAGCAAGTTTGCGATCAGAAACAAACAATATCTTCCTAAGATGCAGAAGCAAGATCATGTTTGACAGTATACTTTAAGCTCGTAGAGGGCTAGCAGAATCCATGGCCGAGTAAAGAGAAGGGGAAGGAGGCTGCCGCTGCTGTTTCTGAACTCGAACTCGTCGTGCTCAGAGCGAAGTCGGGTAGGAAGCTGATTCCGCTTGCATGATTGGGGCCGATGATGCTCGCCTCCGGAGCCGTAGCGAGACCACCGAGCTCAGCATCGTAGCTGTGGATGGCAGAAACATCGGGAACAAATGCAAATGGCTTCACTTCCTCGATACTCATCCGATCGCTTCCGGTGCCTAATGTCTCGATCACAGTTTGTTCTGTCCCTGGAACCAGAAGAGAAGGTAGGAGGAAGACCCCATCGTTAATTGCATGAGCAGGAGGAGCAGCAGCAGCGGCAACAAGACGCCTCTTCTTCGCTGCTGCAGACTGCTGCTTCTTGGAGATCACGAGCCCGGAGAATGACTCAGGGTCCTCGGCCATTTTGATGAGGAAGGACATCATCTGGTGTGGCCTCCTTTCAGTAGCCTGCAGTCGCCTGCTCATAACCTGTAGCTCGTCGTCGAGGGCCCTCTGCTCCTGCCGCAGCCTATACAGCTCTTGCAGTAGCGTCTTCTCAACCTCCCCTTCCACGTCTCCCTTCTCCTCACCACTTATGCTGCTGCTGCTGCTGCCTGCACACAGTCCGACATGGCTCTTCTTCGACCGGCGTATGACGTGAGGAAGGAGGTGAATCTGCCCTCGGAGGAACAAGTGGTGAGCGAACTCCCATCTATCCGGATCGACCTTCCTGAATCCCTGAACGCAACAATAGAAGACGGACATGGTGAGCAGATGTGACACGACGGATCCCCGGCGGGAAGAGAAACGGAAGAAGAGACACCGACGTAGGTATTTAGCTGGCGGACGAAGCTGGAGAAGTTGCTGTGCTTGAAATAGGAGGGTAGCAGGAACTGAGAGAAATCGCTGGGATTCACCACCACGAAGCTGTTGTTCCCCTTCCCCCACCGGATCAAGCAGTCCGTCCTCGGATCGTTCACCATCTCATACGTCTTCGCCACGAAAGGAGCCGCCTGTACTTGGTAGCCAACGCTAGTATTACGAATCTCTTCCATTGCTCACCCAACTCTCTCTCTCTCTCTCTCTAAGATATAGGCGATATGAGTAATCGACCGAGTCCCTGTTGTCTTTGTGATCTTCCCCAAGACCTTATGGACAGTGGTAACACCTGAAAAGTTGGAATATATAATACTCAGAGACCGATCTGTAGGTTTTGCGGGGCACAGAGAGGGGTCAGCAGGACGGAGACAGTGGACGCGTGTCATCTTCTTGCTCCTCCTGATACTAACTCTACGATCCAGTGGAGCTCACAGAGCACTCAAAATCCTATCTTTATCGATGCCGATCTTCTTATATTGATGAAACCATGATTTTGCGTCTTAGCAATCTGGATTTGGTAAGTAGCACAGTAGATCTCGTGGCCTCTCTCTCTCTCTCTCTCTCTCTCTCCTCCAAGACTTAAGCTACCCTAATCCTTGGGCGGTGGAAAGCAGTTGCAGTGACGTCCATCTCTGTTTACCAAACAATGGCCAAGGACGAGGAGACGCAAGAGTCGCAAGTCATCCGTGACTGCAGGGTGTGAAGACTCGATATGCTGCTGAGGAGAGGATCGTCTGCAACACAACCGTAAGGATACTTGTCGTACACCAAAGCACCAATAAATGCTGGTGTCCTCTGTGTGTAAGATTTAAGAATGGTCCTCTTTTACGGGAAGGTCATGTCGAGGCTATGCAACATTCCACCCTATGATATGGAAATGTACGGAGCCACCGTCGGTCGAAGGAGAGAGCGTCGACACTCTGCACTCGCCCACTTCCACCAAACTGAGGCAGATGTTTTGTACTGAAGCTACTGAAATCACCAACTTAATCATTTGATCTTTGTTTCGACTTTGGAGGGTTTGAACATGCAACTATTTTCCTGTTCCTACAAATATCTTCGATTAGGTAGGTAGCCATCTCCTGCGATAATAATAATGACAGTCACGATTACAACTTCCTCATATCGGCGACTTATATTTTCTACGTCAAGATTACGTTTTTATTGATTGATTTTTTTACCATCTATAGTATTATCTTTTGAAAGATGACGATACATCAACATCACATGATTGATACCTTAGTGTTACATAATTGACTTACACTCAGACATCTTAGTATCATACTTTCGATATATGTATGACAATGTGATGTCACATGGTTGAATCGATTTAACTATTACCATATCCTTGATTCGACATGATACGATCGTGATCATGCCCGAGAGAAACACGAGATTATTTTCTATAGTCGGTGTAGGTAGGCATCCTCCTGCGATAATAATGACAGTCACTTTTACAACTTAGCCATATCGACGACTTATATTTTCTACGTCAAGATTACGTTTTTATTGATTGAATTTTTTACCATCAATAGTATTAGCTTTTGAAAGATGACGATACATCAACATCACATGATTGATACCTTAGTGTTACACAATTGACTTACACTCGACATCTTAGTAGCATACGTTCTGATATATGTATGACAATGTGATGTCACATGTTCGAATCGATTGAACTATTACCATATCCTCGATTCGACATGATACGATCGTGATCGTGCCCGAGAGAAACACGAAATTATTTTCTATAGTCGAAGTTGGACATACGAATAATGATCCTAAGATCCCACTATGAAAGGTTTCCTTTGATACTTGTAATCTCTAAAGACATTTGAATACTACTTTAGAGCTCCTTTCGAACCTTTCAAATTTCGACATCTTTGAACTCGAATAAATCAGCTATCGACTAAGATCAAATTGAGATAGACATGAAAGAACAATCACAATCGACATCGAATTAGTTTTCGATTCGAATAATTAAAAAATGACTTAACAACTCTTGCGCTCTAAATTTATCAGTGAAATGATGCGATTATTAGCTTTCAAGTGTGAGAGGGTGAAATCTTATTGGGATCAAAGTATCAAGACGACAAGAGACACTCTCTCTTCTCCACTGACGTTAGCTGATCGGTGCCATGGCATTATTCGAGCGATGATCTAATTTTCCTTCAGACTTGTTTATCGTGAACTCCCATCTCGTGACAGTCCACAAGCCTTCTAACTGCTGTTGCCTCCATTAATTGCTCTATGATTGCGACTGATTGCTACAAGACTTCACCTACACGTTAACTGCCTCCAATCCCAAGTGCTTCCTTCTTCTCTACACACCCTGCTAAATCCATGTCGATATGGTACTTCATGTACCAAAGAGGTTCCGTAGACAGTGACCTTCTTCTACTTGGGAGATTTCCCTTAGACAAGATATAAGAACAGACCAATTCTGTAAGGATCAACGAGGATATATCAGCTTGCAGGGACATAACTATGACAAGAAGATGAGTGACACTGGAATTCTCATAAATATAATAACAACTTATGAAGATGAATCCTTTTGTTTTCTTTCCTTTGCTAAAATAGGATTTAAATGAAAGTGTTCGTGAAATTTTATGTTGTGGTTGAAGAGTCAGCACGGCTTGGTCCACGAGCCAATATTCGGAACTCCCGGAGGGTTGGCGACGCTTTTCTCGATCGGATGGTGGACGCGCCGGGGACGAGCTGAGTCGTCGGTTAGGTTAGTCGCGCCTTTGGGGTGGCCGAACTCTTGCACACAGACCTTGGTCAGGGTGTTCCTGAGTTGGGTCCCTCGTGGATTAAGTCAGTGATCTTCTCCTTTTTCTCCTCTTTTTTTTGTTCTTACCCCTAGCCAGGTGCCGACTAGGGATTTTTATACTGCTGCCCGAGGATCGATCATGCACGGATTTAGCACAATGGTTAACCCCCGAGTGATCAGATGGTGCCTTTATGTGGGCACCGCTCGATGAGCGTGGAATGGCATCATACGGCGTCATCCCGAGCTTTTTGGGGTAGAACTTACCGAGGGGGCGCCTTCCTGTGCGAGCTTTGGTTCGGTGTGAGGAGTCGGTCCTCGTACTGACTCGATAGGAGAGTGACGTGGCGTGGGTCATGATGTGGTCGGTATCTAAAATATGTCTTATCAGAAAGTAAAGATGTCTAATACAAAATTATCGAGGATATAAGAGTGAAAAGCTGGTCAACCAATTGGTCACCCGATTGTTTTCCCTATATATCTATCAGACTATAGTCCTCAAAACTATTTAACATAACCCAAATATCACACAAAGTTTAACGGGACTTACACCATTAGATCTATCTGTTGATGTATCGGATCTTATCCGTCACAAAATGGATCTTTCATGATCCATGACTCGAACGGACAAAACCAGGGCTCTCAAAGTCTCAGCAACCCCGGAGCAAAGAATTCTCCCATACGGCGTGCTCATGAGCACAAGACTGCATCCTCAAGTTTGTAGAATTCCATGTCCAACGTCCATCAAACTCCAAGCTTTTGCTCTTAAAGAATCATTTATGGCTGCCTCAGTGCCCACTCCTGCAAAGCTGCTGCGAAAAGATTGCTCATGAGTTCGACCGGACTAGAAGATTTCGTAGCTGTACATACTTATCTTCGAATGAGAGCTCAAATCTACTTCGAGGCACTTGGTGTAATGTTTCCTAATCACCATCATAATCCGGAAGGGAAGAAGCAATAGAACGAGGCACTTGTTGATGCTAATAATAGCTAAACTTCACATACTACGTTACATTACATGTACGTAGCAGAAAGAATGGTGCACTCAATGTCCCTTGAGACTCTGAAAGATTGGAAGAGCTTTCCACCGGTAAACCTATCTTAGCTCACATACAATTGATAGAATGAGCACTCATGGCAGTTGAACTGAAAGAAGGTAGGTGAGATGTGGTTGCCTCTCTATCCCAAGCTACACTCTGTTCCCATGCACGGATCTCTCAGACGATGTGCACGCATGTGTGCTGTAGCTACACTTCCCACCCTCTTCCCACCTTCCACTCTATCTACAAGAAACGCAAACATTATATGCTTTCCTCCTCTCCTTAAAGCATCAGCGCCCTTCTCCTTCTTGCTTATTCTGATGCGGAACCAATGGAACCATCACCACGCTTCCCTTGTCTCTCACATCACACTGCATCAGCAAGCGCAGCTCGGTACTGTCCTTCCGACCCCTACAGCCCACCAGAGCAGCAAGGACAACACTTGTCGTTCGCTTCTGGTGAGCCATCGGGCGTCGACTGGGCCTCGCTGCTGTTGCCGAGGCCGACGCAGGAGGGAGAAGGCGAAACGAGGAGGGAGAAGGGAAGGAGTTCCGGGAGGACGAGGAAGGTCGTGAGCAGACCGAGGTTCGCTTTCCGGACGAGGAGCGCCAACGACGTCCTCGACGATGGCTATCGGTGGAGGAAGTACGGCCAGAAGGCGGTCAAGAACAGCATGTTCCCCAGGTTTGGCTTTCTTCCACCCATCCTTAATGTTCTCGGAGATGGTGAGCAGCTTCCCCGGTGTATTGATCCAACATACATGAAATAATCTCAAGAAATCCCATAGCTCATCACAAATCTATGAGACCCATTAGCGAGCCATGCCATATGCGATAGCTTCGAATAGAAAGGAAGAGGAGCACTACAAACATCGACTACATATTGCTATGCACTTCTCCGTTTCATGTCATTTTGATTGATGGAATTTGGTGTTGTGTTGTGAATGAAGAAGCTATTACCGATGTACACATCACACATGCAACGTGAAGAAGCAAGTCCAACGCATGTCCGAGGACACGAGCATCGTCGTCACCACGTACGAAGGAGTTCACAACCATCCATGCGAGAAGCTAATGGAGGCACTGTCTCCTCTACTCAAGCAAGTGCACCTCCTGGCTCCAGTTATGGGAATGCTTTAGCTATTTCGTGAGGACGAAGATAGACTCGTCATCTACATATTTGTGCATACATACTCACCCACACTTGTAATTTGTTTGTGTTTATGATCATGATATATCCTATCAATGGGAAATGTAAAATGTGTTCATTATTTAATACAACTACTTTTCCTGTATTATTTTATTTGATGGATGCATAAAATTATTAGAAATTGCTTGACAAGAAATCTTAATATTTAATTTGTGAACGATTGAGTTAGTGAACTCCTAAGGAAAACAATGGTATGCATCGTCATCATGTCCACAACAAATGACATGAATCATAAAGATTTATATAGCAAATAAAGATAAAGGAAGGATTAAGATATTAAATTAAAAAATAAGAGATTTATGAACTTTAAGTTTTATTAGAGATATTATTATGAATATATATATATATAATGTCATAATTTTAGCTGGAATTACTTAAGGCGTGAGGCACCATTGCGGCAAAGACGTGAACTTAGCTTGCGTTGCTTAAGTCGTGTTTCGCCCTTACAATTTACGTCCGCAAAGATCAGCCCACTTGCAACCTCTCGTAGGTCCCAAAGGACCTGTAAAAAGAGAAAGTTGATTAGTTCGAAGAACGAGCGACGGAGAAGTCCCGACGTCTCGCAAAAAGAGGAAGTTTTACAAGCAATTCAGCGAGCACCTTGTTTGCACAAGAGAAAAGAGAGAGAGAGAGGGAAAACAAGAACATTAGAAGGTTGAACGAACTGCTACAAGTCCACAAACAACTGCTCATCGGGTGCCGAGCGCGACAACAAGTTCTCGTCAAGGTAACGTGCAAACTTGCGAAAGATTGTTCAACGCTCGATACTATACCGAAGCCCCATCCAACCCTATGCCACCTAGGGGGTTCCAAGGTGCTGAAATGATTGACATTTTGCGTGCAGCAGCGGGCTGTAGAAATCAGCCCGTGGCATACGAAAACGGAGCTATTTTGAAGCTGTTTTGCTCAATTTGGTGAGCGATCGCACTATAGCACTGCAATTGGTTCGAACTTATATTTTAACAAGCAAAAGGACTTAAAACCAAGTTAAAACATGCTGCCAAGCAACTGTACATGTAGATAAGAGCGACGAATGGTTCATTGAATGGAGTCGTTGAACGGTCCCTTATATATATATATATATATGAGGGACCATTTTGTCGATCGATCATTGGAATTATTCGCTTTGAACGATGGACGCACCTGCTCGCTCTTGATTCCCATACTCCTCAATCAATGTGAGACTAAATAACTTTATAAGTGCTCCCTCCCGGAGCCGGGATCGAGCCGATGCAGCGTGAATCGGGTTTGAAATTGCCATCTCAGACCAGTTCGGCTTAGGGCTGATCCGGGGACAGTCCGGTTCGACCAGGATGCCACGTGGTTGTCGCATGTGGGTCTGGTCGACATGTAATTTAAGGCGTCCCGCTTCACGCCACGGTCTCTTGTCGCTTCGACCTCACTCGCTTCACCGAAGAGAGCGAGGAACCCGAGGCCGCTTTGTCGTCGTTCCCCTCGACAAGGAAAGGCAAGAAGCAGCGCCGTAGTGTCCAAACCACGCCCTCATCCCTCCCCCTTCGCTTCCGAGTATAAAGGGGAGAGAAGGAGCTGTGGATCGTCTCACCCGCTGGTGCTCGACGCACGTCTCTCCCTCCGTTCTAGGTGAGTCGATCGTCCGCCTCCATTCTCGTGCGCTCGACTCGAATCTATCTCTTAACGCCAAGTGTCACCTGAATCCATGGCGAGGCGTGGTTCGTTGTACTTTTCGGCGGGTAGGATCCCGACAAAATCTCGCTGCTTTGGTTGACCTAGTAGTTGCTCACTGCTTCAATGTCGTCCCCTCTCTTTCAATCGCTCTCTTGTGCCTTGGGTGTGCGATCGGAAGCCCTTACGGTACCACCGACCCTGCCGATGGCCGCCGTAAAAACACTTCATTTTTCAGTGGCAATGGTTATCGAAAGGCCGTATAGTCCCACCTCCGTCAACCCTCTGCGATCCTCACCGTCACAAGCAAAACCTGCACAATTCTTTGTCTGATGTTTGTGCCCAATGTCACTATCATATTTCTTGTTCAGACATATTCTCACTGTAGAGATGTTCTCCCATACTGATCCTTTGATGACAAACAATTAATTCGCAGCTTCTCCCAATATGGATGTGTGTATCCAGAGCAGATCTGAACTCAATTATGATCAGATCAAATAGTTGTTTAGGCAAATATGGCTAGCTGTGTGATTCTCATTTAATGCCCGTGGTAATGTTACTTCCATCTGTGCACACTTTGCTTCACCCTTACCTACATAGGAAACTGGCCTTTTTCGACATTAACCTCAGGTTGGAAGGTGAACTTTTGGTGATTCTTTAGGACCATCTCTATAAGGCATCTTGCCACATCTTCTGCCCATAGCACGATTCCAGCTTGACAGCATATAGGATGAGTTTAATAATAGTATATCTGCTCTAGTCCTATAATCAACTCAAACCTCCTCCCACCTCCGATAAGGGACTAAATTGAGGTGTCATATTCGATCATAGAATTATACAAGATTTTATTTTCGGCCATGCATAATCATGTCTTGATACAATCGGATTTTTTTTTCTTTTTTCTGTTTTTCCTTGTTCCAATATGTTGCTATTTTTCTCTTCATAGGTTCGGCTCAAGATGACTTGGTGTACATGAATTTGATTGGGAGGTCTTTTTGTCAGTGCTAGTAGAGTTCCCCTTCTCTGTTGTACCATTGATTCGATGATGGACATGTGGTTTTGCATCTTGCTATTAGTTTCTGTTCTTAACATTGGAGGAGCTCTATCAGATTCAACATATTTAATTGGGCTTGGGAGCTATGACATAACAGGACCAGCAGCTGATGTCAATATGATGGGATATGCTAATGCGGAACAGATTGCCTCTGGCGTCCATTTCAGGCTCAAGGCACGGACATTTATTGTTGCAGAGCCAGGAGGGAATCGTGTTGTTTTCGTGAACCTCGATGCGTGCATGGCATCTCAACTTGTGACGATTAAAGTGCATGAGAGACTAAAGTCAAGGTATTTCAAGCTAAATTTTTTATAGGATAGCTACAATAAGTTCTAAACTCAAAAGTGCTTTGTTAAGTGCCACCACTGAATTTGAGCATTTATATAGCATGAAATGGATCAGATATTTCTTAGCAAATTTTTTCACCATGAACTTTATGGCTTTTTGTTGTTGCTGCTTCTGCTTCATAGACTTTTCACTAAAAGCATGTTACACATATAACTTTCTGTAGTGAATAGGACATGATCATGTAGCCTGTTCTTGTAAAGCATAGCATTGCAACAACTAACGGTCCATTACCCAAAACCCTCGTGGTAAGGCATTGTTCAATCAAATATTGCTGATTTCTGATTATCTTTCATGCTGGTGAAAATGATATGATGTATAGCAATCGAGAATTTTGCAGTAAAAAGGAAGGCAGAAATAGAACTGTTATAATTCTTAGTTATTGTCATAAGAATTGACATTTGCAGGAACTCACATTTATGGAGTCAATCTGTGAGTAGATACATGGTTTGAATATATCTAAATCCACAATTGGCAGTCTGTGCTCATCATGGCAATTTGCTTAATACCATGAGGATTTTAGTAATATTTAAGGTGTGGATGTCAAGGTATGCAATACCGTACAGGTGTTTCGAGGATGGCTCGGTACGTTACAGTACCATGTACCGCTCGATACACCAGGGCGTATCGAGCGGTACACCAGGACATACTGAGTGGTTTTAAATATTTCTTCCTCTACTATAGTACTGTAGCAGTGCTACAGTGTATCAACGTAGCACTATAGTAACGCTACACTGTAGCACGTTCCGTCCGGTAGCGGGCGGTTCGCGTATCGGTATACCGTCGGACCGGTACGTACTGCCCGTACCGGATGGTACTATTTGAAATTGCATACCACAGTGGATGCTATCAGTCACCTGAACTTTCTTGGTTTGCATTACATACCTGCTTAGATCTCACATGAAGTCTTTATACTCAAAAGTGAAGAACCATCGGGGGCATTTTGCATGAAAGAGATGGAGACATTTACATTTATCTAACATTACAATAACCAATGGGCCATTATCAAATACCTTAGTGGTATGGAATTGTGCGATCAAATAATGCTGATTTATGATATTTTGATGGTAGTGAAAATGACATGATGTAGTAATATAGAATTTTGCAGTAGAAAGGAAAGCAAGATAAAACTTGTTATGGGAAGATATCGTTGATGTCTTGCTCAGCCCGACATGGTTCAGACCCGTGTGTGCAAGGTTGTCTGAGGTATCTCCGAGGTGAAAACATCGAGCTCCCAACGCATCACCTGCATGAAGACCAAGGTCGGGAGAGGTTTTCTAATTCGGTTTCTTCGACGTTCAAGTTAGTAACCCCAGGAAAGGGAATGTGGTGATAAATCTTGTAAAGTGACTCCCTGCAGTTGCACTAAAAGTGAGCTTTTATACATGATCATAAATGGGTGGAATATTCTGTAGAATATTCTATGGGGAATTAGCCCTCAACCATCTCTAACAACCTCCATTTGGTATTTTCTTCACGTGGGTGACAAGGGCTGAGACAGCTTGCAACTGCATCCCTTGGACCTTTGTCCTCGTGGGCAGACTGATAGGGGACAGGTTCTGCCTCCTTCTAACCTGAATGTCACACGGAGGTCACGTATTGGATGATGATTGATCGAATGATATTCTTCCTATCAGAACTGTTTTAATGCTTGTCATAAGAACTGACATTTGCAAGGAACCTGCATTTATGGAGTCACTCTGTGGGTGCATACACAGTTGAATGCATCTGAAACCACAATTGCCAGTCTGTTCTCATATTGGCAATTTGCCTAATACCATGAGGATTTTAGCAATATTTAGGGTGTGTTTGCTATCAAACACTGAATTTTCTGGTTATGCGGTTTGTATTACATACCTGCTCAGATATCACATGAAATATTTATGCTAGAAATTGAAGAATCATTGGGGCATTCTCCATGAAAGAGATGGAGACATTTACATTGTTTTTTCCTTTAGAAAGATATCTTCCCTTTAGTTGTTTCACTATTGAACGAGTGCTGTTGCAAAGTGGGTTTTCTGATTGATCTCTATACTACACCCCTTTATTCTCTGTGAAACTTTTGGTCGCTGGTTTTTAGTTAATTTACCATTTTAGGATGTACTGATTGTACTGACGGCTTTTAGGCTGCCTGTGGATCGGTGCACGTTGATATGAACTCTCAGAGTTCTATGAGTGTAAGAGTCTAAGATTAAATATTGCTTCATTGCTGCTTCTTTGTAATACCAGAATTACAGATCGAATTACATCGTCTCAGTGATTCTGGCTTTTAGGTCGCGATAGTGGCATCGTTTTTGTATAACTTACAAACACATGGAATAAAATATTACACTCATGTTGGGTTCACTTATATTGTTGGTCTTTTTTATTTGACCAATTTTGTTTACTGATACATGAAGAAAGCTCTACACAACTTTCATGTAACTATCACTCTGGCATTTAAATTGAAGCCTTTTTTTTTGGAGTTGATAGTGTAGCTTTGGGAATTCATCCATATATCAGTCATGTACATATACTGCAATGTTGTTCTAGTGACATTTACTTGAATATCATATGTAGCTATTCCTATACTTGAATCTTTCCATTGACTTAAATGTCTCAGATTTTCAGCTTATCCCCATATTGGCAAATAATGAGCTGTGTTTACTTTCTGGCAGGTATGGGAACATGTATAATGAAAAAAATGTAGCCATCAGTGGAATTCATACACATAGTGGTCCTGGGGGTTACCTCCAATATGTTGTGTATATTGTAACATCTCTTGGATTCGTTAGGCAATCATTTGATGCCATCGTTGATGGCATCGAGCAGAGCATCATAGAAGCCCATGAAAATCTCCGACCTGGGAATATCTTTGTTAACAATGGTAATGAAGTCTCTCATGTTTCATGTTGGTTGTTTTTGTTTAGATAACCATAGAAAGTATGCCTAATTTCTGTATTAAATCTACCATTAAAATTTGTTTAGAGAAAGAAATTAGAGCATGCAGGAATTTTCATATTAGCCATGAGCAACTTGTAACTGTACTTATCTGCATGTTCGTGCATAATGCAGTTACTTATTTTCTTTTTCAGGAGAGCTCTTGGATGCTAGCATAAATCGTAGTCCTAGTGCCTACCTAAATAATCCTGCTACAGAGCGAAGCCACTATAAGTATGATGTTGACAAAGAAATGACTTTGTTGAAGTTCGTAGATGAAAAATGGGGTGCTGTTGGGAGTTTTAACTGGTTTGCTACTCATGGTACCTCAATGAGTCGTACAAACTCTTTGATTAGTGGAGATAACAAAGGAGCTGCTGCACGATTTATGGAGGATTGGGCAGAACAGGAAGGTCTTCCAAAAGGAAGTGACAGTAGATATCATGGTGCAGTTGTGACTGGACCCAGACATAGCAGATTTTATCGAAGAGTTTCAATCATCATTCCTCAGCCACATGAGAATGGTATGTTTTGATATGCTCTACATTCTTCTAGTCAATCTATGTACTAAAATTTACCTACAATGTCTAGATTCTTTCTCCCAATCCTTTGACTTCGTACAAATCCTTTGCAGTTTATGAGTTAGAGCAGCTGGCATCCTCTTTCCCGGCATCAGGTGGAAGGCATTTAGCAAGTTCTAAAAGTGTCTCACAACGTGTCCGAGATAGGCAAGATGGCAAACCTAAATTTGTATCAGCGTTTTGCCAATCAAATTGTGGAGATGTAAGTCCGAATGTGCTTGGGGCATTCTGCATCGATACTGGACTCCCTTGTGATTTCAATCACAGTACCTGTAATGGGAAGAATGAACTTTGCTATGGACGAGGCCCAGGGTATCCATACTTAATTTTCCAGTCCTTTAACTTTTATGTACTAAAATTCATAAATTGTTAATCCCTTGGATCTGGTTCATCTGTCAGATACCCAGATGAATTTGAAAGCACAAGGATCATTGGTGACAGGCAATTTGTTAAGGCTGTTGAACTCTTTGATACAGCTTCTGAGCTGGTAAAAGGAAAAGTCGACTATCGACAGACCTACTTAGATTTCTCAAAGCTACAGGTCACCCTTACAGATGGAGATCAAAAGGTTGTTAAAACATGCCCTGCGGCCATGGGGTTTGCTTTTGCTGCAGGAACCACAGATGGTCCTGGAATGTTTGATTTTAAGCAAGGGGATGACAAGGTTCGTCACGAGGAATTAGTCTTTATCATTTTCGTTAAGCATGTTGGATAACTATTTAAACAGTAATCATTAATGCTGCTTCAGGGTAATGCTTTCTGGAAATTAGTGAGGAACATACTGAAAACACCTAGCCAGGAGCAAATTGCTTGTCAACAGCCAAAGCCAATTTTACTTGACACTGGTGACATGAATGTACCATATGATTGGGCGGTGAGCTTCATCTTATGCTTCAAAGTTATTTGATCTACTGCATACAGGAGTCTGTTAATAAATATTTGACCATAAGTAGAAAGTCTTGTCCATTGGTTATCCATATCAAGCAAATGTTAGTTGTATTGCCTTTACTTGATTCGATTCCCCTTCATAAGTATGGCATCTGCAATATAGGTTTAAAAAAAAAATCAAATATTTGACCATAAGAAAAGGTTTTTCAATAGTTATCTGTCGGATGATCTTTATCTCTGAGATGTTGAAACATGGATTTTCTTTTCTCTTTCCTGATATTTGTTAAAGAAGCTATATCCAATGACTAATATTAATATTGAATGAAGATTTTGATGAAATTGATATATGACTACAGGACTAGTAATCTACATTCAGAATGTATCATAACCATCAACTAAATAGGCATTCTTTCTTCTGAGAAGACAGTATTGAATGTGTTTCTTCATCATTTTCAGTCGGATAACTATCCATATAACTGATGGTTGTTTTACAATGGCTATGTGGATACTTGCATTTGCTGTGATTGTTATCATTCAATGACCTGGCTTCTTGCTGTTTCTACATTAATGAATATAACCTTCCATTTTTTATTATGGCTGATATTTTCTTTTCCCTTCCAGCCTTCAATACTTCCAGTACAAATAATCCGAATAGGACAGGTGGTCATCCTCTGTGTCCCTGGAGGTATATACTTATTATGTTTTTTGGCACATAGAAAGAATTGCAATCTTGGCATGTATTTAGAAAAAGATATGCTTTATCTATAATTTCTTTGCCATACCATAAGGCTTTTGAGATAGAAATTTTCTCTTGTTTATTATTTTTACATATTCAGTATATACTTCTGCAGATATGTTAGTTTTTTTATCCTTAAAATACTCCTAGGTCAGGTGGAGTTTTGGAGGAGTTATGAATTATCTGTGTTTTCTCTCTCTCTCTCTCTCTCTCTCTCTCTCTCTCTCTCTCTCTCTCTCTCTCTCTCTCTCTGCAGAGTTTACTACAATGGCTGGAAGGCGTCTCCGAGATGCGGTGCGAACAGTACTTACCAGTGATGGCAGTGGTGAATTTGGTAGTAATGTTCAGATTGTCATTGCTGGGCTGTCAAACACATACTCACAATATGTGACCACATTTGAGGAGTACCAGATCCAAAGATATGAGGTGCATTAAATGAGAAGCTATGCCAATATTAGTTCATTTTCACATAGCAACTATTTCTTTTAAAGCATTCTTTTATCGTCTACATTTATCCATCCAGTCATCCTTAGCCTTTCTAAGATCCAAAATTTTTTCAGTTTTAACCTGCCAGCACTAATCGTATACCATTCATTATGTTATCTTTGACATGTTACTTTTCAATCTAGAATGAGTTGTTAGAAAACCAACAACAACAACAAGACCGAAAGTCCCAACCATTTGAGGTCGGCTACGAAAACCATCTTTAAATTTTTTATATGTATGCCTCTGTTTGTATTAGCATGTCGAAGAAGCCAATCGGAAACCAGTAATATCAATCTTATCCTTTTGCACTGTTGTATTCCCAATAAATATACATTGCTTAGTCACAGACTTTATAAACCACAAAGTTCTTCTAAGTTTTGTGCTATTATTTCCATTTTCATGTGATCTACTTTAATGTTATTATAGTTTGAACATTCTTACATTAAATCTCCTATTTTGTTCTGTAGGGAGCATCAACACTATATGGTCCACACACACTCAGTGGTTACATTCAGGAGTTCAAAAAACTTGCTTCAGCCCTTCTAAATGGCAAAAGCTTTGGATCAGACTTGCAACCTCCGGATCTCTTGGACAAACAAATCAGTCTTCTTCCTCCTGTTGTCATGGACGCAACACCAGCTGGCGTTAAGTTTGGTGACACCAGCGCAGATGTTCCTGAAAACTCTACGTTCCGGCCCGGCGACATGGCGACGGCCACATTCTGGTCTGCTTGCCCGAGGAACGACCTCCTGACTAAGGGTACATTCTCTCTGGTGGAGTTCTTAGACAGCAACACTTGGGTTCCTGCGTATGACGATGATGATTTCAGCTTGCGCTTTAAGTGGTCTCGGCCTTCGCAGCTCAGTTCTTATAGCCATGCAACGCTGGAATGGCGAATCCCTGAGACGGCTACTGCGGGCGTCTATCGATTGAGGCATTTTGGTGCGTCGAAGAGTCTGCTTGGGAAAATTAGCCATTTCACTGGCACTTCTCGCGCCTTTGTTGTGCTTTAGCAAGCTTACTGCATCCCCATTAGCTGGCTTTCTTGTCACCTCATCAATAATGCAGTAGCTGAAATCTTTTGCAGCCACTTTGAGGTACAAAGTTCACTTGATGTTCCGCTTGATTGCATAAAGGTCGAAGCGTTGCTGAGTTCATTTTGCTGCCTTGGTATTGTACAGTTCCTTTGGTGGGGCTTTTGACATGGTGGTGTGTCTCCGAACTCGCATAACGCGACAAGACATGGCCTGTCGGCGCAACTGTCCGTACATGTCGAAGAGCAGCCGCAGCCTCATCTTATCCTCTCCTTGCAGTGGTGGAATGAGTGCCGCCACCATCTTTCTCATCTTCCTGCGCTACTCGCTTCGTTTAGGGCTAGCGAAAGGGAGGTAATTAAGGCGATGAAGGAAGCGGTGGTGTTGTACCCACTGCCCGGCATCGGCCACCTGGTGCCCATGGTGGAGCTGGCCAAGCTCTTCCTCCTCCACGACTTCTCCGTCACCGTTGTCCTCATGGACACCCCTATCGACCACCCCTCCATTGACTCCGTCATCGCCCGCGTCTCCTCCGCCTACCCCTCCATCTCCTTCCACCGCCTCCCGCCTGTCTCCTCTGTTCCCGACCCGGAAGCCGTGTTCACCGTCCGCTTGTTGGACGTCGTTCGCCTCAACAACCCGCAGTTTCTCCACTTCGTCGTCGCCCATTCCCAGACCTACGACGTCCGCGCCGTCGTCCTCGACTTCTTCTGCACCGACGCAGACGTCACCACCGAGCTCCGCCTCCCCTCCTACCTCTTCTGGACCTCGGGCGCCGCCGATCTTGCAACTTTCCTCTACTTCCCGACCCTCCACCTCGCCACCCACCTCAGCTTCAAGGACCTCGACGACGCCCCGCTCCACATCCCGGGGCTGCCGCCGGTCCCCGCCTCCCACATGCCTCCCGACGCGTTGGACCGCAACAGAGAATCCTATAAGAGATTGCTGCTCATCGCCGAACGCGGGCCGAACGCCGACGGATTGCTGATCAATACGTTCGAATCCATGGAGGTTCAGGCGGTTAGGGCCCTCCAGGAAGGTGCTTTAATTCCGGGCCGTCGGATGCCGCCGGTCTACTGCATTGGGCCGTTGGTCGCGGACTGGAGCGGAGACGACCGAGGTGTAAAGGAAGAAAAGGCGGAGTGCGTGGCGTGGTTGGACGCGCAGCCGCGAGGGAGCGTGGTGTTCCTCTGCTTCGGCAGCATGGGCACCTTCCGTGCAGAGCAGTTGATGGAGATCGCCGCCGGCTTGGAGAGGAGCGGGCAGCGGTTCCTGTGGGTGGTGCGAGCCCCGGAGGCCGAGAGCGTAGAGCACCAGGCGTCGGAGCCACTAACCGAATCGGACCTGGAGACTCTGTTGCCCGAAGGTTTCTTGGAGCGGACGAGGCAGAGGGGGTTGGTGGTGAAGTCGTGGGCACCGCAGGTGGAGGTGCTGAACCACCGGGCCGTGGGCGGATTCGTAACCCACTGTGGGTGGAACTCGGTGATGGAGGCCATCATGGCCGGGGTGGCGATGGTGGCGTGGCCGCTGTACGCGGAGCAGAAGCTGAACAAGGTGTTCCTGGTGGACCAGATGCGAATGGCGGTGGCGATGGAGGGCTACGACAAGGAAATGGTGGCGGCGGAGGAAGTGGAGGACAAGATCAGGTGGCTGATAGAGTCGGAGGGAGGGCAGGAACTGAGGGCACGGGCGGTGGCGATGAAGGAGACGGCGGCGGAGGCAAGGAGAGAAGGGGGTTCGTCTCAGCGAGCGTGGGTAGAAGTTGTGAAATCGTTGAAGGCTTCTTCATGGAATTAACGGATAACGATTTGTGGTCGATAGAAGGAGAGGCTTATTATTTAGCCCCTAATAAAGATAATCCTTTATAACAAATAATAAATTATTATTATTATTATTTAGGATCTTAGTATTATTTTTTTATTTTTCTCGTAATCCCTTGTTTCATCCTCACTACCAACGTCATTTCACTTATTGCCACCGTCGTTTGTCGACGTCACTCGTCACTTATTATCATTATTGTTTGTACTCACTCAAATATTATCCTAAAAAAGAAAAAAAAATATATTTATCTTAAAAATATTTAAAATTTTTAAAATAAATTATAAATAGTTAAAATTGAAAAAGGAAATCGTAAATGATAATATTTTATTTTTATCATGCATATTTGAATAATAATAATATTCTTCAAAGTTATTTTAATGATAAAAAATTATATTCTTCAGGTATGAAAATTTTTTTTTCATTCGATATAATTCTTTAAAAAAATTATTTTCACTTTTTATTGGAGAACATTTCTATTTGAATTTTTATACCTTTTTTGTCTTTAGAAAGTTACGGGGCTAATGCTACTCCTCGACGACTACATAAAGATTGTTCGTCTATGCTAATGCGGTTGGAAGCATGGAGTTCAACGATGGCAGAGCATGAGGAGGGATTCGTCGTCGTCGCTCCACAATGACTCCTTGTCTTCAGATTCGGATAACAAGAAATCCTCTAAGCTATCCGCCGCCGACGTTAACGCCATGTAGGTCAAGATCTATTGCCTCTTCGGGCGAGAGAAGTCGTCCTCTATGTCTCGGTCGTCGGGAAACATATGGATCCTCTCTCTATTACTAATAAAAAAGATTTTGCTGATAATATATCTAAAAAATATTGGTTTGATCAAGATCACGTTTGCTTCGTTCACTAAGTTGAGATCGGTAGGTTTAGGTTTCATAATATACCGATCTTCTTTCCTATTTTAAGTAATTCTTACTCACAGAAACCCTAATTGGACATCCGGCACCATATTGATATTGTTCGAGAAACAACCTAAGTTGTGATCGGTTAACCTTTTTTGTGGGATCGAACTAGTTGAGAATGCATCTGAATGATTTGATAGATTGCATTGTTCTCCTCCTCCTGGAATGGAATGGGACCTATTGGGGGCACGATTAGCTAATAGTTCGATGGTAAAATGACTAATTCCTCCTATGGAGGAATAAGGTGGTCTCAGCCATGACGCTTGGCTTGGTGGGGGTGACGACCGAGCTCATAGACTACTATTTGCTCACCCTACTGTATCGTTGCCTCATCATATTCCTCCGATCCAACGTAACCACCTCAATTAACAAGTGAGCTTCACTTTGTGTGGTGCTTTCTTTTGTAGGTCCCCATCGTACGTTTCGTGGTAAGTGATGGGAAATATTTCAACACCAATCATTGATTGTAAGTTGGCAATCGCTATGGAGTCAGCATGGAAGGCAGTTTGACTCCTGTTTGGCACAGAAAAGGGCTGAGATGGCGGGCGATGCACTCTCGGCTGTACCTCTCCAACTCAGCTCCACACAAGACTACACTGATCAACATTGCACTGCAGGAGCTTGGACAAACCAACTTGCACCATAGGGAGTGTACCGCCCGTTGGATCGATTGCCCTCCTAAACCTAACGAAAGCCTTGTAGTCAATGACCGCCTCCTCTCGATACCGTAGTATCATGTTTCACTCAGCCTCCAACATCTTCTTCAAACCTAGAACCTACTTAATCATACTTATGGCCCGCTCATTAGCCATGGTAATTTGCTCAGCAAGCTCCGAGTTGTACGTCCTTATTAATTTTAGCTCTTAGGTAAGTCACAGCAACTCATCCTCCATATTTTTATTGTTGCTCTGAACAACTTTAACTATTCAACATGGTCAATAAGTCATTGCTAGGCCTTCTCTAACTATCTCGTCACCTCAACCCTCTAAGCCTCTGCCTCAAGTATTGGGTCTCCTCTCTCCTTCTTTAGCCCCTCCATCTCCTCATGATGATTGTCAATCCTAAGAGACTACTGGTGAATGACAGAACTGATATCTCATATGCAGTCAATAAGAGTCATGACATGATGCTACAAATCAAAGATAAAGGGGTAAGTAATGAGGAAATAAAGGGGCTAGCCATGAATTAACTTATCAATATTTCATTATGATAGTCTATGTTGATCAAAGAACGATAAATCTGCTTTGTCATCCCTAAGCATAAGGATCCCCAGTAGTATTGTTTCACAACTCTGCCATCGACCTATAAATTTTGCCCCTCTTGTAGACCCTCCCATCTTGGTTGTAACGTTACATTTGGAATTAGGTTTGATATGTCGGATATCTCCAATGTTGCAAAGGGTAAGGACTTGCCCTTACATAAGTCAAATATTAACCTCTGTCTCTCTCCTTTTTTTCCCGAGGAGGACCTTGAGCTTTGGGGGTCTTCTAAAACTATGGACACTTTAGAGACAAGAGGTACTTCATTTGATTCCTTCTTGGAAATCTTCTTTGCCTTAAGTTCCTTGTCCCGTCGAGGGTGGGGCACCTTCCTCATGATCATCTTCAACTTATCGATGCTAGAAGGACGATTGAATCGAGTTGGGCCCAATGCCTTGATTGATGGCTTGCAAATAGTAGCCGGAGGAGTCGAAGAGGCCACCGTCGTGCCCAAAAGAAACTAATTCTTTTTTTTTTTCTTCAATGCTCAAAGATCTATACTTACGAGAGATCAAAGGCAAAATACTTCATGGGTTAATTTTTTAAAATTCAAAAAGAAGTGATAAGATGAGGTGTTTAGGTCATACATCAAGGAGTTGGGCTAAGTCCCGCGTTGATCAACCAGTCTTTGTTCATCCTTAGGTCAAGAAGGGAGCATATATTTCAATCGAAGTACTCGATCCACCTCTTAATCTGATAAAAAGGAAAGTGTATTATTTATGGAGTATGCCGACCAAGCGAGACTAATCAAATAATAGCTGCTTTTTCTTTGCAAAACCAAAAGCATGCGACAAAGGATTTATGGGTCGGGGTAATACCAATGCGCTAGCATTCCCTAAAAAATACTACTGAGTAGCACCACAAGTTGGGTACTATCTATAAGGGTGATATTCTCCATCATTGGAGACAAGACATAATCATCAAATAGAGAGAAAAATGAAGTCCCGCCTCTAGAGAGTCAAAAGATAAGCGAAAAAACATAAGCATGGTGTCGAATGGACAATGATTGGGCCGAGGAGTTTGTAGATCAAACTTGATCGGGATAGTCTACGTGGTCCATAAGTGGTTCAGGAGTTGTTCATTTACTGCTAAGTCTTTATTGAACATTTTTTTTATGGATTTTAAGTCTCGAAAAACCTTAGGGTTCATGGGAACTAACTCTCCCAACGAGGAAGAGGTTGAAACTTCCTCCACTCTTGGGCTATCCAAAGATGGAGCATTAACCTCCTTGATCATTCAATAACCATAAGATCAGGAGAAGCCTATGTGAAAAAGGAAAGATATCTTGACCTGTGAGGGTAGAAGCACAAGATATTGGAAGGCAAAGGTGTTATAGAGCTAATGTGCCAAGAGAACGAAGCAGCTAAGGTAAAAGCACAGGATGTTGGAAGGTCGAGGTGTTATAGAGCTAATGTGCCACGAGGACGAAGCACCCAAGAACTAACCTACCTTGTAGAGGAGAATCAAGGCTAAGTGGAGAGAGCTCTTAAGGAGGGTCATGAAGGTTCAAATAAGAGAATGAGTCTCACCCCCATGGTCAAGGGGGATTTATATGGAGGGGGTTGATATCTCTTCTCTCACATTGAAGACAAGTGTCTTTTTTAGGTCAAATCCAAAAGGAACATTAATTGATGAAGGAGCACCTCATAGAGCGTAAAAGTGATGTGTGAAGACCACCTTAGAGAGTGAAAAAGTGATCAATGTGTGAAGATCACATCACAGAGTGCAAAAGTGATTACTATGCAAAGACCATCTTGGAGAATGTAAAAGTAACCAATATATGAAGATCATCTCAAAGAGTGCAAAAGTGATTGATGTATGAAAAACCCAACCAACCTAGGTCAAAAGAAACCCACCATAGTAGGAGGTAAAAGATAAAATGTGCTCGAGATATATGAGTTAAGAAAACTCAACCTGCGTCAAAAGAAATCCATCATGGTGGGAGGCACAGAAAAAAAAAATGCATGAGGCGTGTGAGTTAGGAAAGATAACCCATGTTAAAAGAAACTTGCCATAGTAGAAGGTACAAGACAAAATATGTCCGAGGCATGTGAGGTAAGAAGTCTCGACTCGCATCATAAGAAACCAAGCATAAGATAAAATATACTTGAGGCATGTAAATCAAGAAAACTTAATCTGCGTTAGAAGAAACCGACTATGAGGGGAGGCACAAGATAAAATATGCCTATATCGCATAAGGTGGGGAGGTCGAGAAACCCGATCATCGCCTTAGCATAGGAAACCAGACCTCATCCAACCAATGTGCATCCCTCAATAATATGAGGGACAAGTTGATGATTGTTACGGTAAGTAACTTTCTCAGTGGTGACCTCGGGGTCGACGCGGCCGGTTCAGGGCTCCAAATGACTGGGATCAGACGTGGCTCCTCTTGGATGGTTGTGGTGGCTGCCACGGAGGCCGCTGGCCGGAAAGTCTCGGGGCGTCGGGCGGATTAAGTGGCGGTCGAGTACCTGCACACAGGTCGGGCCCGTTGCTCGGCCCGGCCCCTCCGACGATTAAGTTAGTGAAGCAGGGTGGAGTGTTTTTGTGAGATTGTCCCCCTTTCCTGTTAGGAGCCAGGGGGTATTTATAAGTGGGTTTGACGTTACCTGGTGTGCCATCCTACCGGGGCGGGGTCGTACCTCTGATGGCGTCTGTCGTTGTGGTCGTTGCGTGGAAGGCCGAGCTGCCGCAGGGTATGGGGGGTGTCAGTCAGCGCCTTCCCCTACCTTGATCAGCCACGAGGGGTCAGCCGAGGAGGTTGCTTGGGCATGGTGGGTGTAGGTGCGCATCGTGTCGTCGTTAATGCTCGTTCAGGAGCCACGTGCCGCACAGGGTGTCCGGCGTGGGGGTGTATTACGTCAAATCCGGGGTGTTATGTCAAATCAGTTTTTTTACCCCTATCAATGATGGTTCACCACCAATAGTGCTCAGGCATAATGAATTAGAAATGCCTGATGAATTGGGCATGCCACCATGTTGGCGATAGATTGAAGAGGTATAAGCTTGACGTGCCGGATGAACTAGACGCTGCACTTCAGATCCCTCTTACGAGAGCCATAAAGCATGCCTTAAGGAGGACAAATAATAGAGAGTACATTATCATCTAATCGTCATTCGACACATGTTCACCATGTGGTGTCCAAGGTAAAAAGAGAAGACGTAGGCTACTATCTGCTCAACTACCCTGACCAAGGGTTTAAGGCAAACATTTATAAGTTGTCTTTCTCTTGTTGCCCACGTGAATAAAAGGCTAAGGGCAGGCTGTTAAAGGCTACCTCCCTATAAAATATTTTATAAAATATTTTACCCTTTTTATGACTACATATAAAAGCTCATCTTTAACATAATGAAAAGATAATCACATGTTTACCATTCACGTCCATACTCATATATATGAATTATTAACCTAGGTGACGAAGTAACCAAGTCGGAAAACCTCTCTCGACCTCATTATTTGCACAAGTAGCACCTTTGGAGCTCAACGTTTTTATCTCGAAAGTACCTTAGACAACCTTACGCATATAAATCTGGACCATATCGGACTGATAAGGACATCAACGACTCATTTTGATAACAAGTTTCATATGAATTTTTTAAACACACTATAATTATCTAGTTTGTCTACGATGTAAGATTATCGAAGCAAGATGGGACGATGATCACCATGATCCTACATCGATTACATTACAAATTATGTTGTCAGTTAATGCAATTTTTCTCTTGTATATTGAGATCCGATATATTTTGTTTTTTTCGTACAGTCAACATAATGCATCATTGACAACAATTTCAAGTGTCACGTAGATCTTGTAGATTTTTATATACATGTTATGAGACAATCACAGATATTACTAGATTTCTCTCTGCTATATATGTATCAAATATTAATACTTGCTAGCATCATCCGATTCTTTTGACAGTGAATGTATGATTTCTATATCCGTAGGTGATTCTTCATCATTGTAATTGTAATGATGGTTGATGAGTGTAATAATGACGATAAGACTCGGGTGATGTCAGTTGCCCCAGATGACGCCTCACGTCTCTGTTGACCTGTCAGCACCTAGTCAACGCGGACCGGAACGCCGACTAAGGCACATTAACACCCTGCTCAGGCTCGATCCCTCATGCCACGCCAACATCGGTGTCAGACGCTACCAGACGTACAATCCTGCTTCCTGCGGGCAGGCGCATTAGGTAACGATAACCCTCACTATAAAAACCCTCGCGCTCCGAGGAAATGAGGAGGAGGACACAATATATAAAAAACTCCCTACGACTATTCACTAACTTGATCGTCGGAGGGGTCGGGCTGAGCTCCCCCGACCCGACCTATGTGCAGGTGAGAAGACGAAGGCCTCCCACTAAACGCCCAGGCGAGGAGTTCCCTCCCGGAGGAAGCAACGACCCCGTCTCGATCGGACCATTACAATCGATCACCTCAGCGGTCTCAAGAGCCGCCCCGGGAAGATCCCCTATCATCCGGGCTCGAACCAAGCCGCGTCGGCCCCGAGTCTACGACTTAAAATTGTTTACACCAACAACAGTGATTACGCGGAAACTGGAAAGCTGAAACAACAGCAACAACAGATGCAAGACCCTCCCTGATGATTGATAGCACTCACCAAGCAACATAAAGCAGAGAGGTGATTGTGATCGCGCTGTTCAAGCAGCAAAAGCATCGACACCAATGTTTCAGGTCTCTTTGCAGTGGGCTCTCACAAAAGCAAAGGCCGTGTGTTTTGGCAATTTCTTCTTCTTTGCAGTCACCACAACTTTCAGATGCTCTGCTGCATCAACACTTGCAGTGGGCTCTCACTAACAGCTGCAAGTTGCACTGTTCACAATGCGATGAATTGTCCAGAGAGGAACAGTGATGAGTAGGCCCCCACAACGCCACATCATATATCATCAATTGCTGCTGACGAGTCGTAGTAATGCTTTGTCGACATTCCCGTGAAACCTATTCAATGCTCCCGAATCCGCACTTCATTAACTCGTCACCCTTCCCCTCCTCGTGACCGCACTAAATTCCCAGGCTTACGTGGCCCAACTCCCCTGCCAGCCCAAATCGTATATATCCACGACGTTCGCATGTCCCTTCCCTGCCATACACCGTTCAACCATGGCTCCCATCGTGCTTCTTCTTCTTCTTCTGATGGCGCCTCTCCCGCCCTCCTCGTCCGAATTCACCGTCGTGATGCCGGACTCGTCGGCTCTCGTCGACGCGCCGCAGACGGGATTCTCCGACAGTGCCAGGACCGACCCGGCCGAGCAGCGGGCGGTGTACGAGATCATGGAGGCGACGGGCAACGGCTGGGCCACGTCCATCCCCGACGTGTGCCGCGGCCGCTGGCACGGCATCGAGTGCATGCCCGACACCAACGACGTCTATCACGTCGTCTCCCTCTCCTTCGGCGCCCTCTCCGACGACACCGCCTTCCCCACCTGTGACCCCGCCCGGTCCTCCCTCTCCCCCGCCCTCCTCGCCCTCCCGCACCTCCGCTCCCTCTTCTTCTACCGCTGCTTCACCGGCAGCCCTCAGCCCGTCCCCGCCTTCCTCGGCCGCCTCGGCCCCACCCTCCGCTCCCTCGTCCTCCGCGAGAACGCCCACACGGGCCCCATCCCGGCCGAGCTCGGCAACCTCACTTCCCTTCGGGTGCTCGATCTCCACGGGAACCATCTCAGCTCTTCTGTTCCCCCGTCGCTTCAACTCCTGAGGAATCTCCAGTTACTGGATTTGAGTCACAACCAGCTCTACGGCCCAGTTCCTGAGCTCAACCTTCCCTCCTTGACCGTCATGGACCTCAGCCGTAACCTCCTCCATGGCCGGATTCCAACTTCTTTCGGGCGGTGGGATTCCCTCGTCAAGATGGACCTGAGTCGAAATCGCTTCTCTGGTTCGATTCCAGACTCTCTCTGCGACCTACAGAACCTGGTATTACTCGATCTGAGTCACAATCGCCTCGCCGGCCCTCTCCCACGCTCTCTCGGTGGGTTGAGGTCGCTAACAGCGTTGATCCTCACCGGCAATCCGATGAGCTCAGCGATGATTCCCAAGGACGCATTTGCAGGGCTCGCAGCGTTGAACACACTCATTCTATCCAACATGGGGCTACAAGGATCCATACCCGAGTCCATCGGAGAACTGGGAAGCCTTCGGGTACTTCATCTCGACGGGAACAAGCTGAACGGTTCCATACCTAAAAGCTTTCAGAAGCTACAGAAGCTGACCGAGTTGAGGGTGAACGACAACCAGCTCATGGGGCCCATCCCCATCGGCAGGGAGATGCTGTGGAAGATGGGGAAGAAGCTGAGGCTCTACAACAACTCGGGACTGTGTTACGACATGAGCTATGGAAGATACGAGGGGATCGAGTCGATGTCGGGCATCAGTTACTGCGAGACGGAGAGCAAAGATGCTGCGAGTGCGAGGAGTCATACGACGAAGCATTACTTGTCGTCCACGTCGAGGGACGGCGGTCATGGCCGACCCTCCAGTTTAAGCTCTTCCGGCGCGGCCCGTAAACTCCACCTTGCCCAAGAAGAGCTTGTCGATCTGATCGCACCGCTGCTCGTCTCTCTTCTTGTGTTCTTGTAGCCGTCGCTGTGGCAAAAGTCCTACACGCAAACACTGCTTCTTCGCTTGCGGAGAGGAATCAACCAACCGCTGTAAATTTCCCAGTCAAAGGAACGCGGTGGGGGCTGCACGCAGTTGGATTCTCTTTCAAGCCAAGATTCCGAAGCCAACGAGAAGGGTTAGCTCGGAGGGGGGACTGCGACAGCACAGCGGCTTGTTCTACCTCTGCGTCGACAAGCTGGCCAGAGCTCTCTCTTCTGCTCACCCATCGATTAACCCTCCTCTGCAGGAACACACGGCTGGTCTCTGTTTCCTTCAGAGGAAGAAGAAAACTGTACTTTCTCCATAGGAGCATATGATTCTTCGATTGCGAAGGAAGAACTATATGGTTCTGTGGCTTCCGTCACTCATAGTGCATGTCATGTGTTGCGTGCTTATTACCTCAGTTAGGTCATCGACTCGTACAATGCTGTCGAGTCAGGAGCCAAATCTGGTGGCTTAGCACCACTATCAATGTGCTTGCCGTCGTCTTGCCGCCACCACACGCCCAGCGATTGATTTGGTACTTTGCCACCACGGAGAGCACTCAAGTCAAACAAAGTAAATGGAGTGCCAAATACTCCAACCAATAATAAATCTAGGAAGTGAGACATTTGGTCCGCCTCATCATCAATCCATCATCCTATTATTAACGACATCAGCACCGTCTATTATTGCCATCATCATTTTATTTTTCGAAATAAAGCAAAAATACAGCACGCCGTTTCCCGGTATTGCTTCGTCCTCACACCCTCTCTCTTCTTCATCGCTATTAGTGGAAGAAGAGGAAGAAGAAAGAGACGACGCGGAAAAGCGAAGGAAACTAAATCTAATCTTAACTCCTCTTCCTCCTCCACTTCTTTCTCTTTGTCCTCGCAACGCGGCGGCGGTGGTGGAGGCGTGTGATTCGGTGGCAGAGTGTGTGTGAGATATAGGAAGAAGAATGCAGCAAGGGAGGCCGGAGCTCGGTGCCATGACCTTCGACGAGGTCTCCCTCGAGAGGAGCAAGGGCTTCGTCCAGGCCTTGCAGGTGAGCCCGGCTCCTCCTCTTAATCCGGGTCCTTCCTTTCCTTTGTTGCTTCCGCGCCTCCGGATCTGATGGACTGCCTTTCTGTGCAATCGCTTCTTTCTTGCTGTTTGCTTTTTATTCGTACTTAGGGTTTCTTATTCTGGTAGCTTCAAATATCGAGATTGGGTCCTTTGATTCGTACTTACAGCCGGTTCTTGATTTCAGATACTTACGTTTGTTGGCGGACCCGATTTTTCTGGTACTTTTCTGAGTCTGATCCGCATCGATCTCCGAGTTAATGGTCTCTGTTTCCTTCTACTTCCACTTCTTAAACGATTTGTGTTCTTTGAATCGAACGATAAGCTTTTCTATTCTGGATTCCGTATTATTTCGGAAGCATCGCTTTTGTTCATGGAAATATTTGTACGAATCTGTCGTCTGTAATGCTTGTCGCCAAATTTTGAACTGATAGTTATGTGTGCTAATGATGTTTAGGAGCTCAAGAATCTGAGACCTCAGCTTTACTCTGCTGCCGAGTACTGCGAAAAATCTTACCTTCGCAGTGAGCAGAAACAGATGTAAGATCTATCCTCCTATGTGTTCTTAGGAATCGCTGGTTCTGGTCCTTCCTCTACTTTCTTCTTGAAAAGTCCATTTTTCGATATCCGAATAACATGTGTATGCAGACCCCGAAAGGCATGCTGAAATTTTCTTGTGCATATGGTTCTTTTGGTTATGAAAAAACTGCAGAATATATGTGAATAATCAGATCATGGACTGAAATGCATTCTACAATTTGATCACTGATGGTCACATTAATTTGAGAAACCGTGATTTTATTTAGCCTCATAGTATGATTTTGTTGACATTTACGAGATCTTGTTGACAACAACAAAACATTTACGAGATCTTGTTGACAATAAGGTCTTTTTTTTTCGTAGACTTGGGTGAAAATAAAGAACCAAATATGATCCATGTAGTCGGTCCCAAATAGTTGAGACTTACGATTTTATTATTTGTTGTTGTTGGTTGAGTGTGCTTCTCAGTGCAATGATAGCTAGTTTATTATTGTTGTTGGTTGAGCTGCTTTATTTCTAGTCTAATGATAGCTACAATCATTCACTCGTTGAGATTTGTGAAGCCGCAAGTTCATATGTATGGATCATCTTGTTTTGTGAAATCCCAAACTCAAAATTTTTAAGCAATCAAATCCAGAATGGCTATTTGCTTCAGTTGGAAAATGTAACCACATCTTCCTTTCAGGGTGGTGGATAATCTGAAAGAGTATGGTGTCCGAGCCCTTGTCAATGTTGTTGATCATCTTGGTACTGTTGCTTACAAATTAACAGACCTTTCTGAGCAGCAATCATCAGACATGGCAACTGTAGAGCAAAAGATTTCATGTCTCTGTCAGGTTAATGTTTTGTGAAATAGAGCACCATTTTGGAATTCTTAGAATTGACCTCATGTTTCTTTCTCATTTTCAGCAAATTCTCGCTTGTCAAGCTTTCACTGGTGAGGAGTGTCTTAGGCAGCACCAACTGTTTGCAGCAACCCCAAGGCATCTCAAACATTACACTCTACCAAGTAAGAACAATTAGAAAGTGATTCTCTCTTCTTTTGCAGGACAAGGAATGAGGTGGCGTGTTAATTGTTTTGGTTTGATACCATTCTATCTAGAATTTGTCGGCACAAGTGTGGAGAGCAGTTCGATGCTACAAAACCATATCAATCCGAGTCATGTTGAAGCAAAACCTCTTCCTCATACTTGGGGTGTGTTCTTTTTGCATCATGTTCATATTTCCAATGCAGCTTGGTCTTAAACTATGTCGATTCTGAATTCCATGCTTCTTTTTCCGATGATCTGCAGCTCCAAAAACTTTATCTTGGCACCTAGCCTCCGGGAGCAACTCTTCACCAAACAGAGATCCTCCTCAGACAGCATTCCGGCAAGCTTCTATTCATACTGATTTGGTCTTTCACTGCGACTCAAAAGTTTTTGTTTTTCTCTTCTTTCAGGGTTGATGATTCTAAAGCTTTCGGAATGACTGCTGATTCTTGCCGTGTTCTTGGTATTTTGCATCTCAATGCCCTTAGTGTTCTTTCTTTGAATATTAGCGCTCAGTTGTTGATTCATGTTAAGTTTCGGGTGCAGAGGAGACTACAGCCCCACTGCCCCTATCAAGTTACCTTCAGGCTGCCAAGAGACGTCCAACTATTAATGTTGCTTCTCGTACATTTGCTGTCAAGGTAAATAAGAGTAACATCTATTCGCTAGTTTCATGGAGCCATACAATTCTGCATGCACAAAGAAACTTGTTGCTACTGCATTTACTCAAAAAATACGACTAACATGCAGAAGCTGTACATATCTATAGGTATTTCTTCATTAACAAAAAGAAAAATTCTATTTTAGAAAGTGCATTATGCATCTAAAAGATAATATAATCATCACTACATGCTATGTGCATTTGTACCATTCCTCTGGCGAAACTTTTACTTGATCTTATGTGATTACATTGTCATTTGAGTTGTTCATTGGCAGGATCCATTGGAAGGCACAAAAACTGTAGCAGGATTCGAGTCCTCTAGTGATTCTGGACAGCGTGAAATCTGCCAGCCTCCTCCTCGCAACAAGAGCATTCTTTCGGCACTCTTTCCCAGGAACAAGACCTTGAAACCCAAGAGACTTGTGGTATCCTGATGCTTTCGCTGACACCCGCTTGTCTCGTCCCACTGGGCTCTCTCGGTGGAATGTTATGGAGCTGGGCATCATCAGTCCCAGTAAGCATCTACATTGCTCCGTGTTTGTCATTGACGTATGGTATCTATCTGCTATTGGTATCTTTTCGTGACTGCTTCCTCAGCAGTGTTTGAGAGGATTCGTGTTACTTCTTCGGCTGTTGCCTGTGTTTGGTTCATCAAAAAGATGAGCTCTTGCTCAGATCGTTGTTAACCAAATCAGCCAAATCCATCTCAATCGTCGATTGTGATGAAAACACGAGGAGTTAAACTGGTCATGTTGAGTAAAATGTTGATGCAGGACGTGTCGACATTGATGTTTTCCATGTTTGACATGTGTCCGTAAAACCAACGTTGGCTCACCCTATATAAACATCTCGCTTTTACCGGGTCGAGTCAAGTGGGGTTCGTCTTCGATGGCAATGTCGCGCGTGTCGGCTTCAAAGTAGGCTCCACTTGGACTATAATGGTGTGTTTTAATGGTCTTATGAGTGAGGTAGACAGCCGACTTCCTTGTCTCTTACTTCTACTTTTACCTTTATCGATCACTTTCGTGGCTTTCGTGTTAATGGATTGTATCTTTACTCGTTTTTACTTGCTTGTTATTACTCGCGTCCCTTACTCTTTATTATTTCCTTTTACTTTTGCTAATCATACAGAGATAATAACAGTAGCTTATGCGAAGCATGAGGGAAGGCGACGAACAACAAGGTATTAGTCGAAGATAATATTATTTTTTAGATAAATAAGAGATATTATATGAAAATAAAATTAAAAGGGGTGCTACGTAGAAGAAAATTAATTTTTTTTTTTGAGAATTTATCCTTGAATCAAAATATTTATTAATCGGATTTGACAGGTCACAGGTGGTAGCGGTGGATTTGAATACTGAAGTAGTTATTTGGATTCCGAAACTGAACGGAAGAGATAGTTTTGGAAGTTACGAGTCAATATATAGTTTTGCAAGCTATTTAAATCCGGAGAGTATCCAGGAATATTCCGTGAACGTGATGAAACGACACTCGGTACGCAGGCCGTTCATCCGTCTCACACGGCACACGATCCAGCCGTCCATGTAGCGGCATTTTATCGACCGAACGGCGCGTCCAACGGCTCGTGCGGAAGGCCCCCCGCTAGCTGGGAATCCTCCGATGTTTATCCCACCCGAGATCAACGTACCCGTTCCATCTACCTGGATTTTGCTCTTCCTGTTGGGTCCCACGATGCGGCATCTCCTGTGGGAACCATCTTTCAGGCCACTCACAGGGGAGTACCGTAAACGAGTAACTCGTATTTCTGTGGTATTAGTACTTTTACTTATTAACCCTGCTCTTCCGTTGATCGATTTACCCGGCCTTTGTGACGTGGGTCCCATCTACGATAACAAAGCAGTTGGCAATCGCGTACGAATTTAACAGGTGCAAGTGTTTTGTGCTCTTTTTAAGCACCTACAGATGCCACGATATCCACGTAGAGCCATCTTTTTCTCCTCCGGCGCATCGAACACTCCGCCGGGGGGCATTTCCGTAAAAACAATCACAACGCTACGTCCTGTTAATGCGAACGCATGCGATCGCGTGTGACAAGGGAAGTGGCAGGTAGGCCGCGATCTAATAAACGCCGTCCGTCCTGCCTCGCATCGATGCGACCAAGACACAGCATTTTGTTTGATGAGGTAAAAGAGGGAGAAGGGCAGCTCAACGCTCCGATACAACCTAAGTGTGCTCTCTCCACATCTAGCTTTTAAAACCCCTCCTGGGCTTTGGCGGCGATCTCGCCAACCAAGAAGAGCTCGGCACTTGCCGTAGAAGTTCGATCTCTCTCTCTCTCTCTCTCTCTCTCTCTCTCTCTCTCGGTGCTAGCGCGGTGATAGTCTTGGAGGTGGAAGACATGGCGCAGGTGGTGGCGACGCGAACCATCCAAAGCTCATGCCTTTCTCACCCGGGCTCCAGATCCTGGGCCCGGGGAAGCCACCTGCAGGAGCTGAAGCCCTCGCTGCTCCCGGCAAGGTTCCACCACCAGGAGAAGGAGAGGAGGAGGGGGATGGGCAGCTGTTGCCGCTCCCCGGTGGTTGCCGTGGCGAGCCCGCTTTCTCGCCCCGACTCCGGTGTTCGTGCTGCGTCTCCGGATGACTTATCAAAGGTCTTCAGTTTCCAGATCCCGACCTCTTAGTGCCTCTCTCTGGATTTGAAGTGTCTCAGTTAAAAAGTCCAAAATTTGGGGCTTGTCTCGTATTTTTCTTGTCGAATTAACTCGAAAAGTGCAAAATATGCTTACATTTTCTGTCGTTATAATGGATTGAAGGGCGGGCGTAGTAGCTGAAGTTTTCTTTAATTTGGTCATCATTTACCTGCGAAATTTTTAGAAACTCGTGTTACATAGCTTAGTTTTAATTAGGTAATGAACATATTCGGTAGATCTGCGTGCACAATGGTTGAGAGTAATCGACTTGTTTTGTAAGCTCTTCCTGCTTTACACGTTTTCATAATTTTTCAAAAGATTTTCAGGAATTGGAGATTTTTGGCTGTAGGAAGAAGAGCAATTTCAGCATCTGAAGAGCATTCAGCAAGTGGGAGAAGTTCCAAATGGATTGTGGCCTAAGCCAAACGTGATGAGGAAGACGAAGATAGTCTGCACCATCGGCCCATCAACTAACACTAGGGAGATGATATGGAAGTTAGCTGAGGCTGGCATGAATGTCGCTCGGATGAACATGTCTCATGGAGACCATGCATCTCATCAGAAAGTTATCGATCTCGTGAAAGAGTACAATGAGCAAAACAAGGACAACGTACTTGCAATCATGCTTGACACCAAGGCAGGTTTCTTCTGACTGCTATTTCATTCATCTAGCTTTTTGGATTTTGAGGATGGCATTTTAAAGCTTACAGAAGCGAGCAATTTCAAAGTCACTAAAGTGCTGCGATGCATACGTGTTTTTCTTTTACCTTTCTGTTGTATAATACAAGCACAGACAACTTTGTGTCTTTTAAGTCTATATAATCCGTGATCAATATACTGGACAATTGCTTGATCGTAACTCGGATGTATTACACCATGGTTACCAATCTTTCTCCTGTACGTATTAATGGAAATATTCATTAATTCCTTCATCATACATATATTTTACTCACCCTGGTAAATTAGTATCATTTTCTTACCTCTGCATATTCTATCTCAGGGCCCTGAGGTTAGGAGTGGTGACTTACCACAGCCAATTACCTTATCAAGTGGTCAAGAGTTCACTTTTACAATAAAAAGAGGAGTTGGCTCAGAGACATGTGTTAGCGTAAACTATGATGACTTTGTCAATGATGTAGAAGTCGGCGACATGCTTCTTGTGGATGGTATGTAAAAAGTGCCCAATCCTTATGCAAATTCTCTTCGGAGATGTAGATACATGACATTTATTTTCACAGCCTCTGATAGTTGACACTGTCCAATAGATGATTTTTTTGATAAATTTTATTCCACATCTCTCTACTTTTTGCAACTTATATCATATCTCCTTTACATCACTAATAAAGTATTTCAAAATATAAATAGGAGTTAACTTTTAGCCAGTTCTGTACTGTTGGCAAGCATATAAGAAAAGCTGACATGAATTAAGCATAAGCAACAGAGCTTGAGATCAACGTTTAAGACTTTGAAGAGATGAAAGATTTAGAAGATATTTAGAAAAGCTGGCATGAATGTAGAATAAGTAACAGTAAAGATTTTTTATAGAAAAATATGTAGAGCTTTAACATGAGCTGTGAATGAAAGATCTGTCACTATTTCAGGTACTCTGATGTTCCTCCTATTTTGTAGCATTGTATAATCAACACGAGTTGTGATAAAAGATTTGTGACTATGACTGCTGCAGTTGGTAATAGCTGATTTGTTTTGTGCCATCATATTTTTTATGCCATCATATTCTGCAGCTATAATTATTTGGAAGCAAATTCCTCTCCATCTTTTCCATCTTTTGGCTGATTTCCTTTCTCCAAACCTGTGTCTAATTCCATGGAGAAACAAAGAAAACAAAAAGATAATGTTTCGAATAATGACCGGTGAAAACACAGGAAAAACTTAATACTTTCCAACTTTACGTCTGTCTTACATTGGACAACCAATGAGATGATCTATGTTTAATTTTCAGGTGGAATGATGTCCCTAGTGGTTAAGTCGAAAACTGAGGATTCTGTCAAATGTGAAGTCGTTGATGGAGGTGAACTCAAGTCCAGGAGGCATCTGAATGTCAGAGGAAAGAGTGCAACCTTGCCATCCATCACAGGTGAGTTAGGAATTTTATGTTTGGTCTTATGCTTGTAAGTTGGCCTTTTTTGTCTCATAAATATTTGATTTTTGCATTTTTGGTGTAATAAACATTCTTGTATCCCTTTACAGAGAAAGATTGGGATGATATCAAATTTGGAGTTGAGAACAAAGTGGACTTTTATGCAGTTTCCTTCGTTAAAGATGCAAAAGTCGTCCATGAATTGAAGGATTACCTGAAAAGTAGATGTTCAATCCTGGTTTTGGTTAAATATTTTTTTGAAGTGCCTCATAAAATAAAAAATGTTGACACTAATATTCAAATTAATTTTGTCAGGTTGCAATGCAGATATACATGTAACTGTCAAAATTGAAAGTGCAGATTCAATTCCGAATCTGCATTCCATAATCGCTGCATCTGATGGGGTAAGCATCTTAATGTCATACATTCAACATAATACTGGTAAGCTCAGAAGTGTTTAGTAAATTCTAATGATAAGAACTCTTGTACCGTATGACATGTAATATAGTGCATCATCATTCATCAAGCTTAACTTATATATTCAGTGCTATGGGTATGTCACATAGTGAAAGGTAGTTTGGGAAGCACGAACACGGTGATTTGGGTGACACACCTGTGTCCGACATGTGTTGGACATGGATTCTTCTCTGACACATGTCAGATACGGTTTCGTCTCTGACATGTCTTTTTTTATTTTTTTTAATTTGTTGGATGCATCGCTCCCGTGTTGGACTCGATGGATGGTCGTGTATGGAGGTATTGGTGAGCCTTTGGAATCCGACTTAGTGGTTGCGTGCAGAAGCGTTTGGGAACCTTCGAAATCCTTCTTCCTCACGGATTCAGGGAGGATTTTGGCATTAAATACCAATTGTCCCAATAGAACCCTAGCACATCACGGGCTTCCCTTCTTCCTCAATGGCTTGGCTTCCCTTCGTTGTCGTTGTGCACTGTCGGACCGTCCGCCCTGAGCGCCCCTCTGTAGAGTCGTGCGTCATCGTTGCGTGCTATGGGACCATTCGCCCCAAGCGCCCCTACGCAGAGGTGGAGTTGCACGTTGCTATTAGACCATCCACCTCGAGCACCCCTCTATAGAGTGGAGTCATGTGCTACCGTCAGACCATTCGCCTCGAGCGCCCATCTGTAGAGAGGTGGAGCCGTGCATTGCCGTCATGCCTCTACAAAGATTCTTCCTCATTCATGTGGCCTCCCAAGCCAAAGGTATTATTAACATATTATAGGCATGTTTAGCTTTTTTTTTACTGCTAAAAACATTATTAACATATTATTATTATTTATTATTTTTGTTTTATTAATCTGGGTTTTTTATTGCATCTGATTAAACTGTTAACATATTATTAACCTATTTCATTTTTTAGTTTTTTAATCTGAGTTTTTTTTACTGCTTCTGAATCCCTGATTAAATTCCTATAATAATTTGAATAATTGTACAATATAATAATTTGAGTAATATGTAAAACTCATGTAAATAAAATTATATATATATATATATATATATATATATATATATATATATATATATATATATATATATATATATATATAATGTGTCCTTGCTGTGTCCATATACTATGTTTTTTAAAAATGCCATGTCCTTTGTCTGTGTCTGTGCTTCTTAGAAAGTAGTTGATGTTTATGTTACCTTGATCAGACTTCATAAATACAATGCTTTATATCAGCATGTCTGCATAGAAAAATGTTTGTGTGTTTGATGGGCCAAACTTGTTTTATTTCAAAGATGCTTACGAGTTTCGTTTAGCTGACCTCTTAACATTTGCTCGATGCTGATTTGACTCGATCCCCTTTAGATATTGCTTTTCTTTTGACACGGTATTTTCGGTTGGCTTTTCCTATTTGCTAGTGACCTTGATCTTATTCTCTAATTTCTTCTGTGTTCTTTGTAGGCTATGGTAGCTAGAGGTGACCTTGGAGCTGAACTCCCTATTGAGGAGGTTCCACTGCTGCAGGTATCTTCCATTCATTGACAATCAACATCCACAATGAAAATGCTTGTTTAAGTTTTATATTGTCTGAAGCTCTGATGCCTAAGGGTATTTTTTCTCATCAAGCACAGTAACTTGTCAATCACACGGGGACAGGCTGTGGCACTTAATTACTATTGAGTGCCATGGGTTGATCCAGTGCGAGCCGTGTGGATATGGGGGTAAGGCTGCATTGATCTTGCCTTTACATACCCCAGTGCAGGAACTTTGTTTACTGGCATGTATGTTGCTATTCAGTGACATTATTCTGTTCCTGATTGCAGCTTTCTCAGTCATTCTGGGTCAAAGAGTTCTGTTCCTTTGTCATTTTTTTATATATTTTGGTCATTTGCCTTAATAAGTTAAGTCAAATTTAGATCATACCCTTTTTCCTTTTGAATGAACACTTTTTTACATATACTTTTGAGCCATCTCATAGACAATGGACAATTATGTGTTTAACTACTTGATGTTATACATTTCATGTTCCACCGACATTATTTTGGAAGGGCTTTCCATACCTCAGTACGGAGGAGCTTTGTTTACTGGGCTACCCTTTGTATGTTGCTATTCATCAATGTTAGTGTTCCTGGTTGGAGCTTTGACATTCATTGTGTTGAACTGCTAGTTCCTTTGTCATTCTTTATATATGTCCTTTCTACTTGCTATAATAGCTGTTGTTTAATTTATATCTTACTCTTGTTTTCCGATGAATGGATATTTCTTATAATATAAAGCCATCTCATATACAATAGATAATTATTTTGTGCTTTAATACTTGATATTATATATCTCGTGTTTGATAATTGTTATGTGTTATTGATTTCTTAATTGTGCAGGAGGAAATTATTAGAATATGCAGGAGCATGGGAAAAGCTGTTATTGTAGCAACGAACATGCTGGAAAGCATGATTGTTCATCCGACACCAACCCGTGCAGAGGTCTCAGACATTGCCATTGCAGTTCGTGAGGGTTCTGATGCAATAATGCTCTCTGGGGAAACTGCTCATGGGAAGTATGAACTCCCTTTTCCTTTCTCTCTCCCCATCTCTGTTTTTCTTTGCACTATATTCTTCAACTTTAGGCATGTGATTCAGTTCATGAGGGTTCTGATGCATTATTGGAAGCTTGCAGTGTTAGTTTCTTTTTTTTTGTTCTACTGTTTGTTGCCTTTTGTTTTCTTTGAGTTAGTTACCTATCTGAATTAAATTACCCTGGAAAAAATCTCTGTCAGGGTTCTTTTCCTTTATATTGGTTAAATGTACAATGCCTGCCAAGATACAAAACTGGATTATTTGTGTTCACATGTAATAATGCCACATCTAACTGATGAGCCTTTCAAGGGTTTAGATATTAGATTATACACAATTTAGTTTGTTCCTAAATTGGCTAATTAATAGCAACCTTGTTGGTTTTCATGCAGATACCCACTTAAAGCTGTTAAAGTCATGCACTCTGTAGCTCTGAGGACTGAAGCAACTATGAATGGAGGAGAAAGGCCAGCTAATCTTGGTCAGGCATTCAAGGTAAAAGTGTAATATAGTCATCACATATCGTAATAATGTCATTCCAATTTTGCTCAAATAAGGTAACTACAAGAAGCCATTGGCTCATATTGTTGGTGTTGGGACTTCATGGATTCTTTCCTGCCATTTAGAAATTTTGCTGGCATATATACTAGATTTCTACATATTCTCTTATGCTTATAGAATCCCCTTTTCTCATTAAACAACTTTGTGTTTTCATTTTTGTAGACTCATATGAGTGAAATGTTTGCGTATCATGCAACAATGATGTCAAATACCCTTGGCACGTCGATTGTAGTCTTCACCAGAAGTGGATTTATGGCTATCCTACTTAGCCATTATAGGCCTGCTGGCACGATATTTGCATTCACCGATGAGTACGTCGCCTGTTCCTCTTATCTTTCGAGTCGTTTTTTGTTGATTCTACTGTAATTGTATAATGCAGCATGGTGCATCATGTTGTCTTGAATCTGTTGATAAGGTTTCAAATCTAAAGATGCTGATGGGTGGTTGTGCAGGGAAAGAGTGAGGCAAAGGTTGGCTTTATACCAGGGTGTGTGTCCAATATATATGAAATTTTCAGATGATGCTGAAAGGACATTTGCCGATGCCTTGTCTTACCTGCAGGTAACTCCACCTGGCTTTTTCTCATCTGTTTTCTTCTATTTGTCCATGAACTGTTGTATCGAAAAAATCCTTGATTTATTTGTGCAAAATTAACTTCATTCTTGGATTAACATATGGCCTTTCATGATTCAGGAACTAGGCATGGTCAAGGAAGGAGAGCAGATAGCTCTGGTTCAGAGTGGGCGGCAACCCATTTGGCGGTCGCAGTCCACACACAACATCCAGGTTAGAAAGGTTTAAGCATCGGGACATCTGTTGTTGAAGTCACCAATTCTATGCTGCATTGTCTGACGAAACAACACCAAGCTCTAGCTGGATGTTACTTTGTGGTAGAACTAGTATCAAACTTTCGGTTGTAATTCCCGTTTCTTGGTTTCTTTTGATTGCGGTGTTGAATTGTTCTCTTAGGCTTGCTTCAGTTCGATATATTCTTTCATGTCCAAGCAGAATAATTTATAGTTTTCATGCTTAGAAAAAGGAGATTGATGCTTGTGCTCTTATTACTCTATTAATAATTAAATAGTGTGGCATGCTTCGACTCTGCAAGTGTGACAGCAAGAAAATACAGAGCATTATATGTTTCTTCTAAGAAGTTGTCATTGGTTCTTATGGTGTATACGAAGAGCAATGGATGTTCTAAGACACCATATGGTCATCAGAACATCATTTTTCATGTAATCTGGCTATAGATCACTGTGATGTTTTTATCTTGTAACACAAACATTGACATCAGTACTCTCCCAAAATCATGTATTTTTGGGATTAATCAATCCTCTCTTAATATATACCATTTTAGCATGAAGTTTAGGTAGTTTGAATTGAATTGAATTGATCATGTAGAAAATAAAGATTATATATTATTGGATGTCGGCTAAAGTCTTTGAGGTGATGGAAGCAATCGAGAATGGCTACATGAAGAACACGGCTTTGTGCAGCTTTCAAGGGGGGGCAAGAAATAGTTTCTCTTTGATTGCTTGACTGGTGTGGCCTAAATGTAAACTAATGATTCTGTTTTCTAATCCTTCCATTGTATTTTTTATATATCAAATACAAATAAATATATTTGTCTTTGAGAATGTATATGCGTTACAAAAATCTGCTGGTGACTAATATGATCGTGCAAACTGCCCTTAAATTTGAATCTTCTTTTCATTTGGGTAAAGAATTTTAACTGTTTCTTTAAACAATTTAGAAATTATGATTTAGAGTTTATTTTGGCTGAGTTCAGAAGAAACAATATAGGGTAAAGATTTTTATTTTTTTAAAAAACAAACCCTTATTTTCATGAATTCTCAGTTAGCATTCAATTTTCATTTATTATCGTAGATGACATTGCCCTTCGCGTTTGTTTTATCGATCGTTGCTTTCATCCCTCATCATTGTTTTCGTCTCATCGCTCTCACATCTCCTCTCCTCTTCCTTTATCGCTCTCACTTCACGTTGTTTTCGTCGTTTTTGTCTCATCGTTCTCGCATCTCCTTTGCTCTTCCTTTATCGCTCTCACTTCACATCCCCTCCTTTTTTGATCAATTTTTTTTTTTTTACCGTCCTTGCCTCTATTGCTCTCGCTTTATATTTTTTCTTTCTTCGATCATTTTTTTGGTTTCCGTTCTCTCATCTCATCTTTTGAAAGACAAGAACGACATTGTTATTCTCAAGGAACATATACTAAATATTAAATTTTGGAAGGAGGAAAGCCTCTTAAATAAATAGGGGATAGGTCAGCTCCTACAATAACATATATTCCAAATTAATCATAATTATCAATTAAATTTTTAATTTTTAGAATTATAACTATAAAAACCTAAATATCTTTAATATCCTATAAGCGTAGTTATTTATGATATTTCACTTGATAATTATTAGTGAGTATTAACATGAATTGGATCATCAAATACTATCAACTAATATAAATTAATTGTAAGATCATATATATATATATATATATAATCTTATAATTAATTTATATGATAAACTTAAGAGGGGATAAGTACGCAACTATTCATGGCTCAACAAGTGGCAACATAGTCAATAGTGAGAAAGACAACACTCCATCAATATCTAAGCCACACAAACATCAATCCAAAATAATAATTCGTAGAATATTTTACTTATACCATCGAAACGATAAGATTGAGAAACATTTCATCCATACCACAAGCTACTTGGAAAATAATAATCGAGGTCAATTATTATATATTAAAATTAGTTCACTTCTATCGATTATTGACTTAAGTGTTAACGAGATCAGAAAGGTCTATCCAACCTCGATCTTCGTATCGATCGCAAAGCAAGCGACTAAACCCTCTTCGACTACTAAGTGAGTGTCTAAGTCCTCCTTTTACGATCATATCATGAATCGAGTCGGATTGATCCAAATATCACATGTATCATCGTTATCAATCCAAATAATTAACATAATATGATAAAATTAACCGCTATTTATAGATAAGCAACCTTATTAATTATATATCATAAGGTTAATTAACAGAGAATCGTGTCGCCACCGTGTATCGTTTTGACAACCTTCGCAGGTAATTATAGCGTTGCGCTCTTTGCTGTCTCCGCCGAGATAGTGTGCTATTTACCATTCATTTATTCTGCTTCGGTCTCGCCTTCTCCTCTCACCATCCGAGAAGAAGGGGAGGGAGTGTTAGGGCTTCGCCGGGAATCTGCGTCCCGGCCCGGCCTCAAGGGACGCCTGCGGCCGCGGTGTGCTATCTGGCAGGTGATCGCAATGGAACCCGTCTTCTCCTTCTCCGGGAGCGCCGACCAGAACTTTGAGTTTGCCTTCAATTCCAGCAATTTCTCCGACCGGGTGCTCCGGATCGAGATCGTCCCTGACTCGCCGGAGGACACGACGGGTGGCGTTGGCACCTCCGGGTTGGCCAGGCACCGGAAGCGCCGGAGGGCCGATGTCAAGAAGGAGAGAGGTTAGCGCAGCTAAAGCCCTACCTACTCTTTTTACACCCCCTTTCCCTACTTTTTTTTTTTAATGTAGAATCTGTGACTCTTTAATTGTCCTTCTTATGGCCTGTTGGTTGTTTGTTAGGTGGTGCTTTTCTCCTTGGTCGATGAACTCTGCTTTTTTGTGGAGGTCTTGATGTTCTTGATATTCTTGGAAGTTGAGGCTCTTGCATTTGCAGTTATGGCTATTGATTTTGATTTGGTTGGGCCTCAGCAGCTAAAATTTTAGGAGGAACTTGAAATGACCATAAACAAAAGGACCACACTTGTGCAATTTGTATATAAACAACAAAAAGTAGAATTCAAATTCATATTTTGTTATATCTTGAAAAAGCATCGGCGGACGTTCTGTGATTTTTACCACTGAGAAGCAAAGCTTGATAAGTTTGTTGTTCTGAGTAAAGACATGAAATGAACCGAGCCCCAAAACCACAGGGGCCAAGCCGCAAAAAAGGGGTAATCAGAAGTTTCTGTTTGAGATGATGGGTTGTAGGTAATAATACCTCAGAATAGTCACATATTGGCTGTGTAGGAGGACGCCGGTATTTAACTGGGGAATTCCAATACTAGTTATTTTGAAGATCATATTTTTTTGTCCAATGAGAGTTTGGTTTAGGAAGGAATTTTTTTGTCCAAAGAGAGGCATCTCATGCCACTGATTCAGATCCAACTCTGATCTCATGCACCTAGATGTTACTGATAGTAGTTCTTGGCACTGTGAAACAGTTGGAGACTTTATGTTACGATGTCTGCTGCTTAGGTTTCAAATGTCTTCCCTTTTCTGGGTACCATTTGGTCTTCTAGTTTTTATTTCTAGCTAGCATAAAAATATTGCCATGATGTTATTATAAAGTATCATGGCATAAACTAATTTTTCTTACTTTGCCACCATTCCTCTCTTTGTTCCAGTGGCTAACATGCTGAACTCATGAGATGATTCCATCCCATAGAAATAGCAAAAGCTATCAATTAAACTCACTGAAGCAGGAGTTACTATGTAAAAATGTTGCCATTGCTTGCCAGTGTTGGTGTTCATTAGTTCCTGCACTATAACGTTGCAACTCAGATATGCCATCTATTTTAAGCGTTGTTGCTATTATTTTGATTCAGTACTATCAACTATGAGGTGGATTTTTATCTATCCTCTCTCTTATTTTGGTTCAGTACTAGCTGCTTTTGTATTTAAAACTTATGCTGAATATGCTTTTTGTCTCTTTTATTTTTCTTGGTTGTCCTTGTTTAATCCTGAAATCTTGTCATGGAACCTATAGAAAGGCATAACTTTTCATGCCAATTGATGATTCTTTGTTTACCCAAAATAAGTAACAATCTTTTGCTTTCCCAGCTGTGGAGTTCAATTTGGTGAGTTTTCCCCACAGCAACCAGATTGATGATGACGATGGTTTGACAGGTGCAAACAACGAGGGTGAAGCTGTAGCAATGATCGAAGAGTTTTCATCAGGTCTTGGTCTAGTCTGTATGATTAACTGATTTTTTATCTTTAATTCTTTTCTGCAGTCTTAATCTGTAGATGAAATCTTTTCACACATCAGAAAGCAAAACATGGCACTGTTTCCAGCCTTTTGGTTGATTACCCTGTGAAGTTATATATCTGAACTCATATATGGATTATAGTGGAATATTTGATAAATTTGTGCCAATTATTATGGTGTCTCTTACTAATTCTTAATACCAAGTGATTAGCATTTTCTCTTTTATGTATATGAACAGAATGCTATCTGTGTTTTTGTAGGTGATGAGCTTTCACAATGCAGTGATGCTTCTTGGAGTATGGAGTGTTCTCCATCCATTAGAATAAAATCTTTATTCATTAGTTCTGCGATACTGGCTGCAAAAAGCCGTTTTTTCTACAAGGTTAGCATAAAAATGCACATATATGGCTCGGCTTACCGTGTTTTCCTGACTAATAAATCATTCTCTTTTTAGCTTTTCTCAAATGGAATGCGTGAATCTGACCAGGGGCATGCTACGCTGCGAATAAGTGCCTCAGGTAATCTAGAAACTGTTTTATTATATCTTGTAATATATATTGAGGTTGAAAATGTGATAATTGAGCTTATTCCTTTTTTTAAGCAAAAATATGTTTGCTTAGTTGCCAACATAGCAGCAGAATGGAATATTTGATTGGGTATGCTTATGTTGGACTATATGTTCTTAAATATTGAAAAAGACATGGGATGAGAAATAGAGTCCGGATTGAGGTGATGATCAGGATTTATCAGAGTCAAGTGTCAGCTTCTTTTTCTATTGTCTTTTCCTATCATTCAAAAAGATAAGGAAGTAAAAAAGAAAAGGGTTGCGAAAGGAATTGCACCAAATAGACTAGCCTGCTCAGGCTGAGACTATTTTTTCTAGGTTCTGGGACCTACAAGATTTGGAACAGTAGTGCTGCCACATGCAATTCAGCTGAAATACCTGGTACGTAGTATCTTAAGGAGGACATGTCCGAGAAGACATGTTCAGCTTGCATGGAGACAAATGTTCCTGTTGCAACCTTGTGGTGTGCGTGTCCTTGGGCAAGATATGTAGTTCTGCAAGGAACTGAACAAGTTTGGTTGCCTCCTGTGTGGAATAGAATAAAAATGAGAAGGAAAATGATGGAGGAGGTACAGAGGATACACCCTATGACTCTCGATTTGTTTAATTTTTAGGATGTTGTTTTACATTTCTTGACCTGCCCATCCTCCAAGAGATTTTAATGCCCCAGTGCGTCAAGCCCGTAATCATTTTGAAAAAGAGCTTCTACAAACTTGTTATCCCTTATTATTTTGATCTAGTTCAGTAGGCCTACAAACTTGGTTTAGTCTTCATATCTTGGTCCAGTTAAAGGTTCCACTCTGTGGTATTAGTAAATTGGACATTGCTTTAAGACACATTTGCAATTTTCTTAAATCAAATTAAATCAAGAAAGTCGTTCATGGTAATGCTTCTTACTAATTTGCTGGATATATGGATGATCTGAAATTATACCTCTTTTTTGGAACAGAAGAAGCTGCCCTAATGGAACTCCTCAGCTTTATGTACAGTGGGAAGTTGTCAACCAATTCACCAATGCTCCTGCTGGATATTCTTATGGCTGCTGACAAGTTTGAGGTGGCTTCTTGCGTGAAGCATTGTAGTCAGTTGCTAAGGAGCTTGCCCATGTCTACTGAGACTGCCCTACTCTACTTGGAGCTCACTTCCAGCATTGCAATGAGTTCAGCAATCCAGCCGCTAACTAATGCAGCTAAGGAGTTCCTTGCTAAGAGTTTCAAGGACTTAACCAAGTAAGTAATTATGTTTGATTAATCCAAGCTGCAATTGCATTTGGGACAAAAAAGTGAGAAGAAGGAATCTAAATTATTGTTCTTCCTTCAGGCACCAAGATGGCCTAATCGAGCTGCCTCTTGTTGGCGTCGAGGCAGTCCTCTCCAGTGATGAACTTCAAGTTGCATCTGAGGATGCGGTTTATGACTTTGTGCTCAAGTGGGCGCGTCATCATTACCCGGACTTAGAAGAACGGCGGGAGATACTAAGCTCCCACTTGAGCCATCTCATAAGGTTCCCCTACATGTCCTGCAGGAAGCTTAGAAAGGTCGTCACACAGAATGATCTGGACCAGGAAATCTTCTCGAAAGTAGTCCTCGAGGCACTCTTCTTCAAGGCTGAGACCCCACATCGACAGCGTGCCCTCGCATCAGAACAGTCATCAAACCGGCGCTATGCAGAGCGAGCTTACAAGTACCGGCCAGTGAAGGCGATCGAGTTTGAACTGCCACACCCACAGTGCATCGTGTATTTGGACCTAAAGCAGGAGGAGTGTGCACATCTGTTCCCATCTGGCCGAGTCTACTCCCAAGCATTCCACCTTGGTGGGCAGGGTTTCTTCCTCTCAGCTCACTGCAACATGGACCAGCAGAGCTCCTTCCACTGCTTCGGCCTCTTCTTGGGAATGCAAGAAAAGGGTTCGGTAAGTTTCACGGTGGACTACGAATTCGCTGCGAGGGCAAAGCCATCAGGGGAGTTCATCAGCAAATACAAGGGATACTACACCTTTACCGGTGGCAAGGCAGTTGGATACAGGAACCTATTTGCCATCCCATGGACTTCATTCATGGCTGATGACAGTCTCTACTTCATAAATGGTGTTCTTCATTTGAGAGCCGAATTGACCATCAAACAACCGCAGCAGCAGCAGCAGCTGCCGTAAATTTTTTTTTTTTTTCTCGGATGTAACCAAGTTCTATTTTCACGTAGCTCGAATAAAACTTGCCTCGCTCTTTCTATGGATTCTCTGTATTTACATATTACTAGTTTGAGCATGAGGAACTTATTTCGAGTGAAATGATAAATTGCTTACAACATGGAAATCAGCATAGTTCTTTTTGTGTGTGTTTCAACCTCTTCTAGCAATCATAGAAGCAAAATCCAGATAAGCGTGATGTGTTGTTTCAGAAATTTCCAACTACAACAATCTATTTGAAGCCAATTTTCCTAGAAATTAGACAATAATGTGCCGAAGTAATCATTAGAACGAGAATGTGCGTACAACATTTGCCTTCCAATGCATCACGACAGTCTACTGTTTGCTGGATTCACCTCATCTGAAAACCCTTCCAATGCGCCTTCAGTTCATGGCTTCGTCAAATCCCCAATCCGATACTCGCGTGTGGCGGCCTTCCATTCGCTATCAATCTTTAGAACTCGACCGATGTCGTTGTAGCATTGCCATTCGTTCATCGATCCAAACATGCAGTAGTTTCTAACTGCAGGTTGTGCGCATAAATTTGACGTACTGCTCCAGTAGCTGATTAAGAAGCAATGCGATTTATAATATACTACGAAGACATATTCTATGAAGATGATGAAAAGAATACTAGCTTTTGAAACAGAAACTAATTAGAAGTTTCGTGATGTTCGAATCCAACAATCACCGCACACACTCATCCGTACTGTACGTCTGAGGTTGTTTTACTTTTTAAGTAACTATAGAATACAGGAAGATAGAGATCAATGGATTCGACGAATTCTAGAAATAGTGCACAGATGAATGGAGCGTGAACAGAAAGAGAGTATCAAGATTTTCTAGATCAAGAAGCTTAGTCCAGAAATGTCACGGACGACTATCACATGCCTATAATACTTTCTTTAACAGATCGTTGATCGCTTATACTTACTTATATAATTTATTTAATACTATTTTTTACCTTGTTATTATATATTTTTTCTTGATTTTTTAACCCCAGACAGTTCATAACATTGCACAATAATGGTTTACTCAATCGGGCAAAACTAGGTCAAAATCATCTCATTTTTATGTGTCACGGTCTGATTTCTCAAGCTTGTAATGTAACGTAAAACGTCAATCATCTTAAACCCTGAAACGTCGGGTGGCATGGACTCAGATAATGCTTTGGGGCTAGTATTAGATCTCATTTGAATTCACAAGTTTCTATGCAAAATATGTGTGGACTTGTCTAATATTATGAGACCCAATTCAGCAGTTGTTTGTGGACTTACTATTAAAAATTTAGTCGATTTTACTAAAATCGTATGACACCCTTGTGTATCTATTTGTAAGAGTCACCTCTTCGAAATCTTTTATGATCCCATAAGAACCTAAAAGAAAAGACGAGTTAGAGAAAACATTTAACTTGGGATCTAACAAGCAATTATTTCAGCAAACACTTAATAGACAATATAAATTATAAACATAGACTTTCCAAGCTATGAGCGGTCACATGATAAAGGGTCCAAGATGACCCGCTACGATCAAAAATCCCCATAAGAACCAACATGACATTACTACAAAACAAGACAGTGAACCAGCCCTAGATATACCACCCCAAAGGTCCATCCAGCCACATGCCACCCGGGTAGCTTTTGGGTGTTGTACTGGCTAACACTTTGCACTACTTTAAGAAACTATTAAACCCCCTAGAATAATTGCTTAGATGGCCTATTTCTGGACAATTTTATCTTTGCGTGATAGCTACACACAACCTACATTTAGAAGCTTAAAATAACTATAAGAGTTAACTAAAATGGGACTACAAAGCCTATTATATGCCATTTACAAACTATGCAAAGCATTACATCTCCGAAAGATATGAATATACACAAGCATTACATCAAACACCCTATTTATAGTTTTGTATATGATATTCTCCCTCACTTATTCCTTTGATATTCTCGTTAAAGCCTTTGCGGATGCTGCATCTTCTTACCTTTATTGAATATTCAATCTTTTGCTCCAGTTACAAGATACCTTTTGGCTCCAAATGACTCTCCACTGCTATTGTTAAGCAGTCGAACTTTGATCCACCATACTGCTTTAACTAGCTAATGACTTTGCATGGGGTTGGTCAAGTTATACTGATTTTTATTGGTTCCTACATATCCTTCAAATAAAAGAAAAGACTATTATTATATGCAAGTCTTTTAAACGTCTCATGTCACTTGAACCAGATGGATACCTATTGGAGTTTTAACGAGTATCGCCTCATACATTTTAAAGTTTTTGAAGCTTTTCCTTTGTAAAATTTATCCATTGATTCATCTTTTATTTAGTTGTCACTTCCAAATAGGTTCACATCACTTTCAATTTCAATTGGTATTCTATTGGAAAATAAAGCGAATAATTTACTCTCAATAAAATTAATCACTATTGATGAGGATTTAACACTATTATTTTTCATTCAGTTTCTTCAAAAGGTCTTTGAAAATATACTGAGCTATTCTACTTTGCTCATTCTCTTAAAAGTTAAGAAGATAAAAGTTATTCGACTTCGCTCGCCTCCTCAAGATTTGTACTCCATATATTGAACTAGTTATTAGTCTTCACTTACTTTTTGCTCACACTTCTGAAATACTCAAAGTGTTTGCACTCGTATTGAATTAAATACTTTAATTCACCTTCTCATGGCTATTGAACTTCTAGAATGTAAGAAGTTTTACCCAAAAAGAGAAAAATTTTACCCCGACTTAGAGCAAGTCTTTAATAGTTTTGTTCACCTCTGGGATTGTACCGTCTTCTTCATCATTTATGTTGCATACTCCTCTGAGTAGAAAAGATATAACATCGCATATAACTTATTTCGTCCCTTAGTCGAGCTCTCCTATATCTATCTGAAGCCTCCTACTTTTAATTATTTTGATGAGAAGCCCAATAACACCCGTCTTACAAAGTTCTCTAGCCTTTGCCCTTCAACCATAACTCGATACTTGGAGTTCACCTTTGCATGCTTTATCTCCTTGACCCCTTTCATAACCAAGCGCTCTCCTTCTAATGAGAACAAGGGATCAATAACTCCATAAAAGTTCTGTCTCTACAGTACCATGGTGCTGTTATACCCATGGCCCTACTATCTGTTGCTTTGCATCTGTCTCTTTTTTAGTGATTGGTAGATCTGCGTCTATAGCACTGTAGCACTCCTCCGAGTCCATTTCTAGCTAATGCTTCATGTCATTCTATTCTCCTTTGTTTTCTTAGTAGTAACATTTATTTACTTGATATTATTCTCTAACTTACCTAACCCTCTTAAGCGAATATAAGCTTTGGAGTATTCTAACTCTATAATTGCTTTGAGTATACCTTAATATTATCAAGTCCTCTTCATAAGACTCATTGATATTTGTGGTTGAATTTTTTCCTCGGTGTTACACAACCCTCATATGCTGATAAATAAGGCTTTCATCCGATGCATGCACGAAAGACCTGTCTTTGTGGTACCATGACATTCACTCCTTGAATGTATAACCCTTCTTTTCATCATATTGTTCATTAAAATGAAGCTCTTAGTAACTCCTTATCATACCTCCATTTGATTATGTCCCTCGCGTGACTCCTTTTGTATGCGTCGTATTGTATGAAATTATTTATTAATACCCTTCGCTCACAAAGAGGTATTATTTGATTTTGATTTACGATGTTTAAACTTATCAATGTACTTTTCTATGTAGTCTATCTTATCGATTGCTTGTAGGTGATGCAAGATTCCTCGTATTTGATCGACGAACTATCATCGACAACTTATTATCGATGATAGCATTATTGAGGTCGATGCCCTCCAGTGGTCACCACCCCAATCGTAGGCAACGATTGCGTATAGGTGCTACTATTTACAGCTAAAGCACGATAGGATATGATAGCTAACGGTGGTTGCATGCACACCTACGGCGACTATAACACTGCCTTTGATTAGCTGCTGCAATAACATCACTATGACATTTGTTGGTCGCAACCAGTGTCTAATGAACATTTAAGGTCATGGTTCCCAATGACTGCACGATAAACTTGTGAGCACAACTGCATGTCGTGGCGATCCTAGTGGTCGCCAATCGATGCACAACCATGCGTGGGTGTGGTAGCACAGCATAATGATGATGAGGTCACCAGTCGACCGCATGAGAACAACTGTGCCATTGCAAATGGCACACAAGCGGTAAACGATCGATGAGGATCCACGCACATGAGTGCAGTGTAACATAACAACAACTACGAGGGCGATTGCAAGGGAATCTTAAGGTTTCACTATTAAATATATAGTTTTACCCCTCTAAATCCTTTAATTCTTATTTATTTTCTTTCGATAATTTTATTTTTTATAAATTATATATTTTTATTATATATTCGAAGGAGAAGACAAGTTTTGTTTTCTTTGCATCTCAGCATGGTAGAGTTTAGTTCTCCTTTCATATTGATATCGACTGTAGCTATCAAATTCAACGACAGTGCATCTAGATATTAGATACATATTGATCTATCGTTATTTGATTGAAGTCTTTAATAATAAAAATTTTCGTATAATAATAACATAATTATGAGTTTTTCTTTCTTACATACTCAATTTATTCGGTCTGACTAATTTAATTCTAAAACACAGAGAAGCAAAGGACAGCATCAGTGTTTTGCTACGCGGGCTTCGAATCCACCATTCTCCCTCTTCACCACAGCGTAAGGCACGTAAGTCCCCATTATCTTATCCCATGTCACGAAGAAGGGTTGCGCGAAGTTGCGCTTGTTGCCGGCGAGCTGGTGATGGATGTCATGGTACGCCGTGTTGTTCCCGAACAGGATGTGGAAAGGGTTCCACGGAAGCATCAGCCCGCAGTGGTCGTCGATCCCCTTGACGGTGGCGAAGGAGAAGAAGAGAGCGGCCGTCGTCTTCGACATCCCTGACACGAAGTAAGCCAGCGCGCCGGCGACGGTCTCGGTGATGATGCCGTCCACCGGGTGGTTGTACTGCGCAGCAAACGCGTAGGGGGCGACGATCCGGTGATGCCACGAGTGGAACTTGCGGTAGAGGAACTTGTTGTGGTGCATGTATCTGTGCACGAAGTATTGCCATGTGTCGAAGACGATCATGGCCACCATGAACTGGCTTGCCGCCGCAAACCACGACGTGTTTGTGCTGGTCTCCGGCTTGGCGTCCTCGTGTGTCAGCTGCAGAGGTATGGCAGTCGTCAGCATTCAGATTCACTGTTATACGATCCAACATTGACGACATGTTAGAGCTCTCGATCCAATGAGGTGTGTGCCTTTATTAGCTCGAGGGAGCAACAGGTCATTCTCAATAGCTGGGAATTCTGTGGCCCACAAGGAGAGGACTTTTAAGGAGTCCAACATTGCATGTCGCCTTTTTCAACGGTACGCAAAGCGATCAAAAATGTAATCTATATCTCTCGTAAATGCTCTCGGAAAGTGTCACATCCGTTGCCGTCAATGCAGACAAGAATAGTGCCATAAGTCACCTTGAGAAGACATCTGCGAACGGATCTGATTCCACTGGTCAAAAGTCAAAATAATTACTAGGAATTTTTCTCGTGTGTTTTGTTCTATCGTCATAAACATCAAATAATTGAAGGGGTTGACTAGCGTTATCTCTTGCATATTTTGTTTCAATCACAATAAATATCAACTAATTGAAGGTGTTGAGTAGCGTATGCGTTTTGGTCTTCTAATCACAATAAATATCAACTAATATCTCTGGTGTGTTTTGTTCTGATTATAATAAATATCAACTTTTATTTCGATCATAATAAATATTAACTATCTTAGTTGATAAAGATCTTGATAGTTTATCGTAAGCTTTAAAGTTTAAATCATGTCTTCGCTTTGTAAAACAAATAATTAACATAGACCCAATCAATAAATTGACTAGTATTTGACCCCAATCAGTCGAACGAGATTCTCATGATCCCATTGCATATTGGACTATATGCTTTTAGGTGTGGAAGAACATGGAAGTCGGCACAACCTGAGTAGAGAAGGAAGTGTCGAACTAGGGATGGTTGGTATGTTTGCCTGTACAGAAGAACAATGATGAGTGAAGAAGGATTACATGGGCGATGAGAATCCGGGGGGGATGCCTCGACTCCAATGTGTTTAACGTTTTAAGTGAAGAGGAGGTCGTCTAATCAATGAATACTCTAAGAGAGAGAGAGAGAGAGAGAGAGAGAGAGAGAGGTGGTGATGGCAACTGCTGAGTTGGGCATTTACGTCTACACGGACTCAACTGCTACGAAGAAGACATGACAAGACAAGAATCCACATATTTATAGCCATCAGTGCAAAATTTGACGTGTGGTCCAGAAGAGATGGACGACTAAATTGGCTCTTATGATGCTAACGAGCGTCTACTCGTCAAAAATAATCAACTGATGTAGTTTATTAAACTAGAATTCTTATTGTAGAATCAAAATGCTTGCACTCGATCATGCTATGTAACGTGCGGAAGCTGTAATGCTTTGTTTTTGAAGGAGATAAACAACGCCAGGAAGAAAGCTTCGGACTGAAGTAAATGTTAGAATCATGATGCAAACTAGGAGAAGATGATCACTTGGCCAGAAAGAAGAGGAATGAGAAGAGAAGAGAAGGGACCTTTGTGACAACCACAGTGATGGTTGCCTGAAGCGCCTGCTGGAAGAGGACCCCTTTCAACACATCTCTCTTCGAAGCCAAGTTCTTGGTCTCCTCATCTCTCCTGGAGTGCAACCTGTACTTCTCCGAGGAACCCAGCACCTCGTAGATCCCTGAGTAAACCCAATACACCACTATGGGTATGATCATCAGCAAGAAATCATCATATGCTATGAACTCCATCTATGCGTTATCTGTGGAAAATGAGAGAGAGAGAGAGAGAGAGCTGTGACAGGATTTGGGGAGTTTGATATGTTTGGGACTTGGATGCTGTTGCATGTTATATAGAACAGGCTTCGACAGGGAAGCTTTGATGAAGCTAACCACATCTTTGTTTTGGTCTAAGAAACCTACGCAGATGAATTGACACCCATTGAAGGAAAATAAATGAGAAAAGAAATATAAAAAATGCGGATATGTCGTCAACTCGTGGACGGCAATGCTAATATGCCTTCCTTAGCTACAAACTACACGTAAAAAAGACACCGAATTGTTGACTTGAAATATAGCTACTGTTGTAGATAAAACCTGCATGCTAATCAATGCATGTGATCGTTTTTCCACCATTTTCATCTTATTTTATTCTTGCCACAAGATATTTCTTCACGTTGCTCATCACTAGGTCAATACCTAGTTGCCCATACACGTAATGTGAGGAGGCCAACCTAGTTAAAGCTGCAAGTTAGGTGTTGTTTCAAATATTGATGACGCAACGTGAATTAAATGGATCGAATTCACTAGTTACTTGCCACCAACCCACCCAAGATGTTGATGATCGTCTTCTTTGGACCTGGCAACTCGCAAACATAGTTGGACCGGTTCGCCATAGACGTGGCGTGGCTGTTAATGTGAAAGCCGTGGCTTTCACATGAGACGATCGGAGGAGAGGGAAGTATTAATTGGTCAAGCAAATGACGAGGAGATGGCATCGAAGATTGGACGGCTACTGGCTCGGTCGTTGGCTTTGGAATGCTGTTGTTTTAGGGGTTCGGGAGGGAAGTATCGACCGATGGAGCAACTCCGACCGTGAGTGGATTAATGAACATGGCATGAAGGATTGCCGGGGTCGGCCACCGCTCACCGGTTCACTTGGACTTTTTGTTCTGGAAGGTTGACTCGGAGGAAGTGGTCAACCAATCTCTTCTCTCTTCCTGGTTTTGTTTGTATGTACTCCCGAGTTAATACTTCATGACAATTCGACTCGAATGCAACAGCGTTCTGCTGCATCGAGACTTGATCATGTTGAGGGTCGTTGAATGGATCAATCCGGAACACCCAAAGACTGCGGCTGTTATCGTTTAGAGACCAAAGAACATTGGACTCGGTCATCGTATGTTCTTTACAGTTGATTGTTGCATGCGGGTGGTTGTTCGTTAACTTTCACGAAATCCATGCCAAAGTCAACGACGCAATCAAATCGGAAATATCAAAGGATTTTCGTAGACACACCCATAAACAAAATAAACCAGATATCGTTTTTCTTCCCGGTCAACGGTCGTCATCAACTAGAATGTTTGCAGTCCTTTGGGTTTATGTCGATCGAAAGGGAGAAGCCATTCATGGTTCTTTGTTTCAAGAATGAGAAGAAGAACCTGTCGTGAACATGAGCTACTCAACTTGCAAGATGAACACAAATGGACTTCAAAGTATGTCGAGCCAGACTTTGAATAGATGCCTGTGACGTGGTAAACCTTTGGAGTTGACAAGATGGACCAAAACAAAGACATTATCTCAAGCAGGAAAGATGGTAACTAAAAGCTCTACACAGCAATGTCAATGCTTCTGCTGCTGCTGCTGCTGATCCTCCCAGTGGATGAACAGGTGAGGGATCTACAGTCAATCTGAAGGCTTCAAGGCATTAAATGTGATAGTTGGCTGGGAGCAGTACTTGACTAAACCAACCAACGTACTTGACAACCCTCAATCTTATAGTAGATAAATCTACTTCATTTGACTGCCTCGCTTGAGTCGAAAAGCTTCGGAATCCACATGGAGAGTTATCTCATGGAGATCAACGAGCAACGCGTGCACGGTTTCTGACAAAATGACCGCTGACTTGGCCTTCTCTTCTCATGGCACCACATAGGAATTCATCAAAGCATTCCTCCTCGTTACAGTAGCTAGAACTGATACCTCCCAGCATAAATGTCATCGCACGACACAGTAGAAAGAAACCCAAAGGAAGGCAGCTGACATGAGAAATATAGATCAATGGCCACTGCAAATACTGAGTTCCAGGGACAGTTGGTCTGGCAAGTGCTCATCAAGGCGAAGTAAATGCTGCACTGTCGGTGCAGAAAAATTTAGATCAGCGTAATGACATATCGAGCGCTCAATTAATGGAGACGATGTTCTTGGCAAACAGTAGATCCAAGTCGAAAAGGAAGAATATATGGTAAACCACACTGACGAAACTAGAAAGAACACAAAGACAAACTAATGATGTAGAAACTGGTGGTGGATCTTCCCACACGCAGACGTGGAAACATCTGCTTCGAGAATTCCAACCACATTACCTTCCAACCCAACTGTGGTTTCATGCTAACACCTTCTTCAACAAGATTTTAAGCACAAACAATAATTGAATCCATGAACGGCAATAAGTTATACATGTTTACGTGCGCAGATTGAGATCGAGTAAGCTGGAAAGAAGACACCGACAACACATAAAAGTTTAGGACCATAGTCAAGCAATCTTTCAAGCTTGTCCTTCGTAAATCTCATCCATATACGTTAAATATAAACAAAAGAAGGGCTCGAAAGAAACCAAACACCAACCACCTCATTCGATCGTGAGGTCATTCACTCATCCGAGTCACCGTGTTCCACAATGGAAATAGGATTCATACTTGCCATAATAATTCAAGTGGAACAAAGTCAACATGGCCAATTTGTAGTCAACCGCTTGACGGCGCTTGAACCGGGAAAACTAAGCGGGCCGGCCCAAATTCCATTCACGTGTCGACTACCGACACCGGCCCGAAAGCAATCATTAGGGTCACGCGCGTAGCACGTGACCAACACGTCACAATCACAACCGTCCTTATCGCGTACCGTCTCGCGAATAAACCAATCGGTAAATAGAAGTCGGCCGGTCGATCGCCTCCCTCCTTTCGATTTCCTTTGGTCCAACGGCGCGACGACGGAAAGAGAGAAAGGAAGAGGAATCCGAGCGACCCTCGTCAAAGGTAGCAATCCTCCCTTTCTCGCTCTAGCATTTTGCGGGCTCCGATTTTTCCCTCGTTTCTTTTGGATCAAAGTCTTCTGCCAACCTGATAGCTTTGTTCTTCCGATGGATCTCTGTTCCTTTCTAGATTTTGGACGGATTAGGATCGGGTAACCGTCGGCCATGGCTTCCAAGCGGATCCTCAAGGAGCTCAAGGATCTCCAGAAGGATCCCCCCACGTCTTGCAGTGCAGGTATCTCGGATTCCTATGTCTCCCGTCTCTTATCCCTTGAGAGTTTTTCTTTTCCCTATATTACGAGGTTGATTTTGGCTGTAGATCTCGATCTGCTTGCTAAGCATTGTTTTTAGGCCCTGCTGTTGTTGATGCTTCTCTTATTGATGAGAATAGTTATCGTCTTACTGGTTTTTGGTGTTCGGATTTTAGCTGATATTAATCTCGTGACTCGAATTCCTTGGATCCTCCTTTCTTCTACCTTCTGTCTTGGTTTAGGAGATTGGACGTCTGGTTGTACCTTTAAATTTTTGACGTTTATAGACGCATTGCGATCATGGTATAGGATGAGATGATTTGAAAAGATTGTTCTTTTAATGGACAATTGCATCTCGAAGAGTTGTTTAGGTATTCTAGTTGCTTAGCAAATACCATACGGGAAGTATAGAAGCTATTAAATGTAGACTAGCTGGAAAATTGTTACATCAGAACTTTTATGAGCGAGGGTGAACCTGGCGTCATGATTTTCTCAGATATAAGATATCCGATGTGTGTTTCTCTCTCGCTTGAGTTTTTTTTCCCCCTGAATTTTCTTATGATGTGGGAAGATGGATTATCTGCGGCGTCCTTTCTTGAGAGAAGAACGCTGAGTGAGTTTGCTTTTCAAGGTCAGAGGGTGCACACCGGTTCCCCAAGGCTTCAAATCGATAATAAGTGATGGACTGATGTGAAGAGGGAAATAAGAAGAAAAGAGAAATAGGATTTAGAAAGTAGCCATGTTAAGCTAAAGGTTAAGGTTCCACTTGTGGCATATATGTATGCAGAAGCATATGTGGTTCAATTAAAATATATAAATAATATAATTAAGTATAAATGGAGAAACAAACAATCAAATCCAAGATTTTGATAGGTGGACATAGTCAAAGGCCAACTAGATGAAAATTACAGGATGCTGTTTGTACTCATTTGAGAATGTAATTAATAGGTAAGTAAAAATAATTGGGTGAACATGTCAGGAATATTATATTATCATAGAACAGAACATAATTATAGTATTAAGACAATAATAGTTGAAACAACATACTAAGATAATAGTAGTAATGAACACAATACTAATATTAATACGAATGAAACATAAACAAGCTGGCAGAACTATTCTGCAAGAATGCCATTTTCTCGTCAAATCTGTCACATATGTACAAGTTAGAACATTGCTTGATGAATTTATAATTATATTTTCGTTTGTCTCTTTTAACGTGTGTGTACTATCTTCAACTTCCATCATCTTCATCCTTTAATTTATAAATACCAGTAATTTCTAGATTTTAAGTCCATAAAGCATGTGATACATGGAACACATTATGGCACACTACTGTACTCTGTAAATCTGGTTGGTTGTTGAGCTTATTTATTTTTCAAGTTGTGCCATTGTGGTAAGCCTAACTTGTATTTTGAATTTTAGATGATGATCTCTTATGTCATAGCAAAATTTTTTGCATGTATTGGCATTTGACAGGTCCAGTGGCTGAAGATATGTTTCATTGGCAAGCAACCATAATGGGTCCACCTGACAGTCCATATACAGGAGGAGTCTTTCTGGTTACCATACACTTTCCTCCAGATTATCCATTCAAACCACCTAAGGTTCGCTAACACTAAATTTCTAGGATTCGAGCAGCTTTTTTTCATTTGTCAAGTCTGCTATCAGTTTTTCTTTTGGCATATGTTCTGTCATTTCACTGTGTCAAGCACTTCCCTATTACTAACCTAATAAATGTGAGCATATTCATAGAAACTGGCCACCTATCTACTTTATATATTGATCATCACCACCAATATTTTAGTCCAGAAGCATCGGTTTTGAACAACCTGACTTTCAAAAAATTGATTGTATTGGTTATTTGACAAACATGGGTGATTCATTATACCATTTTTCCAGCTTATCATGTTTGTGTTCTGCAGGTTGCTTTCAGGACTAAGGTTTTCCATCCAAACATCAATAGCAATGGAAGCATTTGCCTTGACATCTTGAAAGAGCAATGGAGTCCGGCTTTAACCATTTCCAAGGTTATTTTTGTCTCTTTCTTTGCATTGATTGTCATTTATTAAGTTGGATTCTCAGAATGTGTTATTCATTGAAGATTTACTACAAGTAGTCGGATTAAGGAAAAGATAGCATATGGGCAATTTAGGGAAGCCTATATTCCTATTTTGCAACTTTGCTATTATCATAGGAGAGCCCGGATTGGTGAACGAAGGTGGGCTTGACCTGAAACAAGGAACCTTCAGGTGTAACCCAATTGTTGATACCTGGCTGCGTCTAAGCAAAGTGCGAATGTTGCTGCAAACCCATTTAGTTGATCTGTAGCCATTTGCCTGCTTGAATGTCCAACATGATGAGTGATCTTCTTGTTGCAATTGCCAAGTTGTCAAGTTGTCTCATCAGTACATTTGAGCCAGCAAAGAACCATCTTTCTTCCTTTCCTAGCCTTTCTTTTGTTTATGCAAGTCTAAGGGCATTTCGGTGATGACATTTGGCAGGTGCTGCTATCAATCTGCTCCCTGTTGACGGATCCAAACCCAGATGATCCATTGGTACCGGAGATTGCCCATATGTACAAGACAGACAGAACCAAGTATGAGGCCACTGCAAGGAGCTGGACCCAGAAGTACGCAATGGGCTAACGCTCAAGAGAGAGAGAGAGAGAGAGAGAGAGAGAGGGTGGTTCTAGTGGACCTATCAATCGTTAACTGTGTATGGACGTCGTGTCGCCGTCTCGTCTCGTGTTTGTAAGAATGAAGTAGCCCTACTGTTGTGTCATTGACCTAATGCTTCATGAAACTTTTCAGAAGAATGATCCAAGTTTGTTATATTAGATTGTTTGCATGGGCATTTATATTTGAACCACAATACTCACCCTTTCCTTGGTTCTGAATGATTTTTTTTTATGGGTTTTGAGATAAAAGATTGTTGCAGCCACGAACATGAATCCGGTGCAACTTGCAGGTACTACTGCTACATCAGCCTTGCAGCATTCAAGTTATCTCAGGTTTATAGGCCTAGAAGATTACATGCGTCTGTTCCTCATTTGGAGAATTCTTCTAGGTTTGGCATCTCAATCTTTTGGTTCCTAGATATGTCCCCTCCTACAATACTTTCTTTTTTTGCTTTAAACGATTTCTTTTGTAGGATGGTGCTTATTTTCTAAGATTCATCTTCTTGTCGATGTTGTTGTTATTGACATAAGTTCCCAGAGAATTTTTCTTAACTAATTTGCGTTCATTGTAGTAAATGCCGTATTAAAGTATTTTAAGAGAAAATTATCAAAGTTTCTTATTAAGGAAATTTCTCATTTATTTATGTTTTCCTAATGGTGCTCTTTTATCGAGAATTTACACGGAGAGATCGAACGTTCGCACAATGCTTCCACTTAAAACTCCAAACCAAAGAAATAATAGGAACCAACGATCGATCCGATGGAAGTCGAGAAACCCACACGTCGCTACCGAGTGGGAAGGTGACTTTGGCCCTCACCTTCTCAGGCTTTCCCAATTCGGGTATCTCATATATATTAGGTTAGTGCCTTCTATTATGGCGGATTTGTCTCGACGTGTATTGGATTTTTTGACTTACACGCATCGGGCATGTTTTACCGATGTCCTCGTCATAACGGATGTCTTGGCATGGGTCGGATTTTTTAACTCATACACCTTGGGCACATTTGTCTGATGTCTCCATTGTAATGAATATCTTAGCGTGGGTCGGATTTCCCGGCTCATATGCTTTGAGCATATTTGGCCTGATGTCTCCGTTGTGGCGGATGTCTTAGCGCAGATCGGATTTCTTGACTCACATGCCTTGGGCACATTTGCCCGATCTCTATCATAGTGAATATCTTGGCACAAGTCGGATTTCCTGATTTATGCCTCGGGAACATTTGCCCAATGTCTCTGTCGTAACGAATACCTTGGCATGAGTCAGATTTTTCAATTCACACACCTCGGGCACATTTTGGCATGATGTCTCCGCCATGGCGAATGTCTTGGCACGAGTCAAATTTCTCGACTCACGCCTCAGGCACATTTACTTGATGTCTTCATCGTAGCGGATACCTTACTGTAGGTCAGATTTCCTAACTCGTATACCTCGAGCACATTTGGCTTGATATCTCTATCGTGGCAGATGTCTTAGCGCAAGTCTGAGTTCTCGAGTCACATACCTCAGGCACATTTGTCTGATATCTCTACTATAGCGGATGTCTTGGCACAGGTCAGATTTATCGACTCACATGCCTCGGGCACATTTTCCTTATGTCTCCATCGTAGCAGATATCTTGGATGGGTTGAATTTTCTAACTCACACACCTCAAGCACATTTGGCCCGATATCTTTGCCATGACGAATGTCTTGGTGTGGGTCAGATTTCTCGGCTCACATGCCTTAGACACATTTGCCTAATGTCTCCGCCATAGTGGATATATTGGTGCGGGTTAGATTTTTTTACTCACAATTCCCAGGCATATTTTGTCTGATGTCTTCGCCATGGCGAATGTCTTGGCATAGGTTGGATTTTTCGACTCATACATCTCGAGCACATTTGTTCTGAAATCAGAGTTTAATAGATTTCTTTCCTTTTCGCCCTAGCGGATCTCGGGCTTTTGATGTGGCAAGCCATTGTCCCTTCTCTATCGTAGTGGGTTTGGAGTTTCGATCATAGTAGACCTTTGTCCCTTCTCTTTTATAGTGGATCTCGAGCTTCCACTATAGCAGGCCTTCGTCCCTTCTCTACTGTATTGAATCTTGAGCTTTCGTCATTATGGGCCTTCGTACCTTCTCCACTGTAGCGGATCTTAGGTTTCCGTTGTAACAGGCCTTCTCAGGGTTTGTGTCTATTCCCCTTTGGTGGATGATGAAATTGAGAAATTTTCTCAAAGTAACTCCGAAGGCACACTTGGATGGGTTACGATGCATGTTAAACCTTTTCAGATGTGGAATGCCTCGGTTAAGTCCACCAAGTGTATATCGGATGTTCTACTTTTGACCATCATATCGTCCACATATACTTTCATGTTCTTCTTGATCTGGTGGTGCTTGAACATTCTGTTCATCATTCTTTAGTATGACACTCCTATATGCTTTAACCCGAAGGGCATGGCCTCAAAGCAGTAATAAAGGAGGTGTGCTTTCGATCATAGGGTGTCATTGTTGGTATCGTCGTTATCAAAGTAAGTTGTCGAATATGGTTGTCCTTATTGTTAGTGAACTCAAAGTTTTGGATAATGTTGGAACTCCAAAGCGAAGACATGGTCGGTGGTGTTAGCGATGTCGGACTAGTTCACGAGGCATGATGGTGAAGGCAAGGTCGTGGTTGCCGAGCTTGGAGCACTCAATGACGATGGTGAAAGTAGTAGAGAAAGAGAAGGTAGAGCCCATCGGTGGCGTTTTGGAATCGGAGGGCCTCCGGATAAGAGGCATGGAGTCGGTTTGGAATGGTGATCAAGTCCCCATACACTCAACGAGATCCTTCCAAATCTAAAATAGAGGGACAAGGCCTCTTCTCTTACCCATCCCCTCAACGATGATCCTCCCAAATCATCCATGTCACCGATAACTCTATCCCTTCGTATGTCTTCATTCATAATTTTCTAAACGATCGAACTCCTTTTGTAATCTTTACGCCCCATAATGAATGGATACCAAATCATCTCAGGATCTTGCCGAATGTAATATATATATATATATATATATATATATATTATGGCCTTAAAACGAACTTAATTTCCCTCTCGTTGATATTACAATTCAATGTTGCTTCCGTTACTATGCCACTCTCATTCCTCCTGATGTTCAAAGTTATTTGTTTATTTTCCTTGTAAATACAAGAAGAAGAAGAAGAAGAAGAAGAAGAAGAAGAAGAAGAAGAAGAAGGAGGTTCATCTATGAAGAACATGAACAAACAAATCTGACGAGAGATTCAACTATGAAGACCTCAACACGCACACACGCACACACACAAGAAGACGACTCCCCCTTCTCATCTCCTGGGAAGAAGAAGAAGAGGGAACGAAAAGAAACAACGTGGATGCAGGAAGCAGCAACACAAATCTTCGTGCTGCACTCAGCACGAGTTACGATCGCAGATCACGTGGTGGCTTCATCGGTGACGTTGATGCGGAGCTTCTGGCCGCCCTCGCAGTGCAGACCAACGCTACAGTAGAAGTAGTGGACACCGGCCTTCGTCAGCTCCAGGATGGTGGGTCCCACGAACTGCACGTCCTCCACGTTGGTCTGCTTGCAGTAGACGAACTCCTCCTCCTCGGACGCCTCTATCACGTTCTGCAACCCCGTCGTGTACAAGAACACTGCCGCCCCCAACGTCAATCCATGTAGTCCCGCAGAACGGAGAACGGAGAGAGAAAACAAAAGAAAATAGTGATTGATCATTCATTTCTTTTCTTTTTTGTTTTCTTTGATATTAAACTAAATAAGAAATGGATGTCTTCGTATGGCGTTCGATGTAATGAGAATATCTTCTAATTAAAAGAGTATATTGATACGAACCGAGCTTATCCCCCACGAAGAAGCTCTGTTTATTAGCCCATTCCTCATAGAACGTCTTGTTGGGTGGGATCTTCCACCCGTAGCTGCCTCCGACGATGTGGATCTTTTGGTGGGCTTGTGACACGGTCACAAGGCAACTCATGGCGGCCACCAAGAGCAAGAGGGTGCGGTGCGCTTCTGCCATCCCCCTTGTTCTTTCCCTTCCCCCTTATTCTGGCTCTCGATCGTTTCTCACCTCTGTGGCGGATTGGGAGCAAGGAACAAGTACGAAGCAAAGGAAGACTTATATAGATCCATTCCTTAATCTCTATCTAAATTTAGCTCACACCCCACAGATGGAGCAAACACATCCACAACTTTTTTAGGATGAGGCAGTAAATTTAGCTCTCTCTCATGCTCATCCTAACAATCAATCCACACACATTCTTCTGTCACCGCCCTAATTGGCATTTGTGTAGTCATCCTAGTCTCAATGCATTATTTACTTGGTCAAAAAGATAGAGGTTTCAATGAATCATCATATCGATGATACACAGAATTATCATAGCATTATATATATATATATATATATATATATATTCTTATCCCATCTCGGATCAACGTCTATGTTTGATATATGATTATTGAGGGCATCACGTAAATGAAGATAATATGGTAGCTTACTTTGAACAGGGATCAGGCTATATTGTGAATCCTGGAATCATAATGTCTGATGAGGAGTTTCTTGGGGTGCATCATTCATAGTTCATGTCTTGAGTTCATACGCTTCGTTGTCACAATCAGAGTCATTTAAAAAACAAGGGAAGACAATGTCCATCATGATATCATACCATTTGGTCAAGGAAAACTCCAGTGAAGAAGATGAAACAACTTGACACAGATGAAAGAGGAAGATAAGGATTCATCACAACTTTCCTTTCTCTTCATCTGCACAGCACATGGTGTAGAGAACAAGGTTTTTTCCTGTACAGATGCCTCTCTTGGCAGCCCCCCCCCCCCTACAAACCGTGTGCAGCATGAGGAGGCTAAACAATTGCAGAGAAAAAGATGTAGACAAAGTTGAAGGTGATAGGACATCTTACAGCCACAGGCTTGCCATTTACTAGCATGAAGAAGACATGCACACACAGGTTAATAATGCATCCCTGATGAGACGATGGTGGTGATTGTACAATGGCCATGTGAGACACTCATCTTTGTGGGATTCCATATGCCTTGTGCTCATCTTTGTACAGCATCCCAACAGCTGTATTTATTCATGCCATAAAGTTCTAATCTTCAAACTTTTTCTTCCAATCACACACATACACTCTGATTTGGCACCATTTGGTTCAGATATAGTGATTATAAGGCTTGCAATGAGGTTATGATGGCTTGAAGATACGAAACAAATGTAGTCAGGTCTCTTCATATATCTATCAAAAGAATTATGAGTAGAAAATGCAGTACAAGTAATGAGAAGAAAGTTCATTCACCAGACTTATGCCTACTAAGTTCTAAGCATTTACTTTTCTCATCCTTTTCACTATAAATTAGTCAACCATTTACCATGTAACTCAAAAATTTAGATATGCCATTACAAATTCGACTGGCGACAACATAATATGTATACTCATAAAATGTCTTAAACTTATCCTTTGTTGTTATTGAATGCGATCAAAATGTATTGCACTGATGTTTAGGAAACTCAGTCAATGTGAATGCCAAATAATCATAAATAATGATCAAATCAAAGCTCAATAATCAGAAATTTGTCTTACAATTGCATTTCATGTCATCCACTGAGCAAACCAGAAGCAAGAAAGGACAAAGGAAAGACCATTAATTTCTGTAGCAGCTGTTGTGAACAGCAGTACTAAGTGCAGAATGATTAATTTTTGTTGACATTACAGGAAACAATCACCATCATTCATTTGTGTTTGCAGGTCCCCTCAGGACCCATCAAAGTTAACAGACCCTAATTGCTCCTCATAATTCAAAGGCGACATGACACTACAGATTTCTGAAGCACAAGGACACCAACATTTGCAGAGAAAGAACCAGGCCAACAGATGAAGATGATACCTGTAGAGACATAGAGGTGGGCTTGCCATTTATTAGCATGAAAACATACACTCAGTGGTGCATCCTGTGTGCACTGTACCTACTCAGATATTATCAATGCATTCATGTCCATGTGAGGCTCATCTTCTGAGGTTCCATAAACCATGTACTGTCAGCCACTCATCTTGAAGTCTTCCTTCCTTAGTTTTTGTCTAAATGTTTCCCTCCTCCAACTTTTCTTTCAGTGAATGGCAATGATAGATGATTCATGTTCATCGACATACAAAAAGAATCAGACAAAATAGTCATTATACTAAACCATCATCATCATCATCTTCATGCAGTAATGCATGCTTGTAGATCCCCCTCGGCACCTCTAACTTAACAAGATCTTGATTACTCAAATATAATCCAAAAATGATGTGGCACTCCAGACTTCAAATGGTAGCCAAGACTTCAGACCTCAAGATCAAATCTGCCTTGCCGGAAACTGTGCTATCTAAAAATTACGCCTCCTAATGTCATAATTTTTTAACCATGCAGAATGCAACACATAAACAAAAGCATTAACAGAACATTTGGGATAAACAAACATAATGATTCTATTTAAGGAGTGCAAATCTCACAAGACTACACATCAACATGCACCCAAATAACAATAATTCCCTCACAAACATAAATTGACTCCCGACAGGCTTAGAACAGCTTGTAAAGGGAGGAGGCATCCAAGGGGTGGATAAGGTAGGTCAGGACCAGGGCCACCAGCATCAGGAGATAGGCAATGCCCTGGTCGATTGACGTCCCTGCCCAAAAGAATAACCAAGATAACATATATCAATCCTCCAATCCTTAACACTTGAACATAAAGATCTAACATTACTTAATACTCTCATCGAGATCATGCTGGCTCAGCTAAGCTACTGTTGAGATCGCAGTTTGTAGTAGATCAGATAATTCAGTTCCTACAAATAATAATGAAGGAGAAGGAAAGTTTTTTGGCAATGTTATGACCATTACAGAAAGTAAAACCTATTAATGCTCCCTGAAAGATTTTGAACATCATCCCCAAACTAAAACCGCGTTATGATTCATACAAACAACACCGATCCGATACGCAGCATTCAACCAAAATTTGGGACAAAAGATAACTTCTGAGACGATTATGACCGGTAAAAGATTCAGAGGTTTCAAAAAAATTGACCCATCAAAAACTGAGCTATGATCCAACAAAAGAACAATACCAACTCTTCTACTCTAACGATGGCAAATTTTTAGATCTAAAGCCGGTTGACTGCACGAAGAATTAGCAGAAACCTGTGCGGAAGACCATCACATTGTGCCTAAACCAGGCCACAGCCATTAAAAACCAAAAAAAAAAAAAAGAACCGAGGAAGAGCCGAAAATCCAAAAGAAGAAGGAAAAAAAAAAGGAGCAGGAGAAAGATCAGATCTTTAGCATCTAAAACAAGCAGACACAAAATAGGCGGAAGGGTAAGATCAAATGCACCGTCGCTTGTAGGCGCGGGAGCGGGGGCCTGGGCCTGCACGGCCGGCATGAGGATCGCCAAGGCGAGCACCAAGATGGTCACCAAGCCAAGCGAAGCCCTAGGAATCCCCGCCATCTCCTCCGATCTCTCTCTCTCTCTCTTCCTTCCGCAGGCGTAGCAGGGAGGAGGAGCAGCAGAGGGCAATGTGAGGAGACTTGATTCGCTTTTGATTGCTTTCTGGCTTCACTGAGACTACTTGAGTTTTATGGCGGTTTCGAATGGCTCAAAATATAAAAACAAAAGTCGCATCAATATATTCCTTCTTTAGTTATTTATCTCTTTAAATTTACCTCATATTTATTTATTTTAACAATTAAATATATATTTTGATACCGTCATATATATATATATATATATATATATATATACGAGAAAACGGTAAGGGAAGCGACGAATCCAGCGTGCCGTTGTTTGTGGTCCCCGTGATGGGCGTTCCTTGGGTAGGGCCCCACGCATGTGAGAACATTGTCAAGCCCAGCCTGGCTTGGGTCGAGCCTGCATTGTGCCACGTCACGGTCGGGCCGCGGTTTTGGTCGTCTTCCTGCTCGGCTGAACCTGCAACACATTGAGATTCGCGCGTGATTTATGATATGTAATGATGAGGAGTAAATGATGTGTTTGATTGCAGAATGGACTGCGGAGCCGAATGCTTAATCGTGAGCACTCGTATCCCTTTAAGAATCATACCAGCGAACCTTCTCGGCTGTCGCACATTAAAATGTCCATAGAAGCAGGCCGTCGACAGTTGGAAGAATACAAATATATAATATATATATATATATATATATATATGAGTCCTTTGGACCGATTAATTAAGCCACCACTATGGCATCGATGAACTTAATATCCTTTGACCTTTTTGATCTCGCCTTTCACTGTGATTCTACTACACTACATTTTTTTCGTTTATTACGAAATACCATATCATATTATATATTTGTAGGGAAAAAGAAAGCGGTTCGGTGGACGTGCGACAGGCCGTCACGCGCACGGAGGTGCGACCGATTCAACGCCGGCCACGTGTCCCTCGCACGCGCTTTTTCCACTCTTGGCGGTTACTCTGGCCTCCGCGCTGTAACTGAAGGGCGAATCATAACAGCCTGCCTCCGCGCCATAACGGCCAGCCGAGAATTCATAGATCCCGTTTGATTGACGGCCTTCGATGAATCGCTAGAGTCGAAATTAATTAACGAATTAATGCTCGATTTATTTCCTTGATAGCATTCTGCTTATTATATGCGTAATTAACCATAGAAGGATTGCTTGAATTGGAGGTGTCAGTCCACTACATGGAACTCTCATTGCTTAGATTTTTTTGTTGATGAAACACCGTCAGTTATAAACAGTCATGTTCTCAATATTTACATATAAAAATAGAATTTATGATGTAGTGAGGGGTTGCGACGTCTCCTAAACATAGCAGCCAGGTGTTTAGACACGACCGTATCTTAATAACACGATTATTCGTCTCCCCCATCGATCCCCTTAGCCTTCTTTCTTTGCCCTTTTGATGCCTGCCTTTCTTCCTCCTCCCTCGGAAACACCATCCCCTCTTTTGGTTGTGTCTCCAGGTTTCGTCTACTCCGCCACCCGTAGCATATTCTTCTCGGGTTCGTCGGAGGATTCGCCATCGTCTGTCGGAATTTGCACGGCATCATCCATTCCGGTAAGGCAATAGTAACATAATCCATGTCCGTCGCTCCTTACGTCGATCGATATGTTTTCGCCGATGGGAGAGGATTTGCTGGAATTTTCTTTTGCATGTTCGGTTTAGATGCAGGTGTTCGAAGCTGATCATGCATACTTAACCATCTACGATCATTTCTTGTGGTTCCTGTTTCATTCGTTTAGGACGATCGGTAACATCAAATGGTAGAAGGCCTACCGATCAAATTGGGAGTGCTCTGCTTTGATGTCTTTCTTGATTATTCCCTGGTTTGTGAGAGAATCTTTCGTTTAGCTTCCCTTCAGGACTTTGATGCTTGTTTTCGGTAGTGTTTGGAGGCATTTCATCGAATAGAATTTTCGATAAACAAGAAAAACCTTCAATCGTTTTCTTTTGATCAGCCGAGGAGAGTCCCCGGCGGAGTTGCGGTCGGGAAGCGATTGCAAGGGTGATGGAGCAATTCCGGCAGATCGGTGAAGCTCTAGGAAGCATCAAGGCTCTGATGGTGTTCCGCGACGAGCTGCGCGTCAACCAGCGCCAGTGTTGCTTGCTCGTGGATGCCTTCGACCTCGCCTATCACGGCATAGCGGAGGAGATGAGAAGCCATCTAAGGTTCGACGAGAAGCTCATCAAGTGGAAAGCCCTCGAGCCGCCTCTCAAGGAGCTCCACCGGATATTCCGAGAGGGGGAGCAATACATCAAACAGTGCTTGGAGGCCAGGGACTGGTGGGGGAAAGCCGTAGCCCTCGGCCAGAACGCCGACTGCGTCGAGTTCCACATCCACGACCTGCTATGGTGCATCCCCGTCGTGGTAGAGGCGATCGAGAACGTCGGGGAGATCACGGGAACCGACCAAGAAGAGATATACAGGAAGAAGTTTGTCTTCTCCAAGAAGTATGAGAAGGACTGGTTGGAGCCCAAGCTGTTTCAGCTCAAGCTGGGAAAGCCGTACTTGGTCTCGCAAGAACTGTGCAGCAGGATGGACACGGCATGGAAGGAAGATCGATGGATCCTATCGGAGAGGATAGCCGAGAAGCGAAGCCCTGGATCGAAGCCCCTGACGAAGCAAGAGAACCGGCTCGCTGAGCTCCTGGTGTCTCCCAACGGGAAACTCTTCCCCTGCTCGCTTCTCACCGGATCCAGCGACTACCAGGTCAGAAGAAGATTTGGGTCTGGAAACAACTACAAGGAAGTGCAGTGGTTGGGCGAGAGCTTCTCTGTGAAGCATGTCATCGGTGAGATTGAGCCACTGATGAGTGAGATATCTCTCCTCTCGTCCATCACGCACCCGAACGTCGTGCGCTACATGTACTCGTTTGTCGACGAAGAGAAGAAAGAGAGCTACATGGTGATGGAGTTGATGAGCAAGGATCTCTGCAGCTACATCAACGAGATCTCTTCCACGAGGAGAAAGGTCCCCTTCCCTCTGCTGGTGGCAGTGGACACGATGCACCAAATCGCGAGGGGAATGGAGTATCTTCACGGTAAGAACATATACCACGGCGACTTGAATCCTTCGAACATATTGGTCAAGACAAGAAACTCTTCGCCGGATGGATATCTGCACGTAAAAGTGACCGGCTTTGGTCTGTCGCCGGTGAAGAACTCCAAACCTTCGGCAAACCAAGCACCTGCCACCAACCCATGCATCTGGTATGCCCCGGAAGTGCTCCTGGAGCAGGAGACGTCGGGGGAGAGCGGTAGCGCATCGAAGTGCACGGAGAAGGCAGACGTCTACAGCTTTTCGATGTTATGCTTCGAGCTGTTGACGGGGAAAATCCCCTTCGAGGACGATCATCTCCAAGGGGATAAGATGAGCAAGAACATAAGAGCAGGTGCAAGGCCGCTGTTCCCGTTTCACTCTCCCAAGTTCCTCACCAACCTCACAAAGAGATGTTGGCACGCCGATCCCTCTCAGCGACCCAGCTTCTCTTCCATCTGCAGAGTGCTTCGGTACATCAAAAGGTTCCTAGTCATGAACCCAGATCACAGCCAGCCTGATGCACCGATGCCACCGGTGGATTACTTCGACCTCGAAACCAGTCTGTCCAAGAAATTCGCAAGCTGGGCAAGGAAGGACACTCCCCGCGTCTCAGAAATCCCCTTTCAAATGTATGCCTACAGGGTCGTGGAAAGGGAGAAGACGAGTGCCAACGTCAAGGACAAGTGCTCGGATTCGGGGAGCGAAGTAGCGTCACTTTGCGGCGATGAGAACGTGTTTAGCATAACTCCCCCGGATGACGCGGTGTCTACCTCTGTGAACACCGCAAAGTCGTCGTCTCAGAATTCTGCTGATGCCAAGAACAAGTCCTCCGCCAAGAAAGCAAATGGCAAGTCCAACAAGCAAACAGGTACATGTCGCTACTTCCTACCTACCTCGCTTTGGCTTCCCATATTTGAGCGCACAGACTTCTTCTCGTCGTTAATGCCATGACACAATCCCTCGTCTTCGATTCTCTCCAGGGCAACATCAAAAACTAGGAAGCACGAGACCACCGCACCTTTCAATGTTTGGGCGCAACCTCAGGACGAACCCTGGGAGCCGAATTCAACCAATCATGATGAGTCCAAGGAGGAGGGCAACAGGGCATGCCTCAGATTCCGAGCTGACATAGATCTGAAACCCTCGTATTACGATCAACAACTACATTTCCAAGGAAGACCAACTCGAGGTGGTAGTTCGCAAGAACAGATCCACAGAGCTCATGCACAAAATGTCGGACAGTAACATTAGTGTCCTGCTTAATCTTGACCTTGTGATGGTCCTTCTGGAAGCAATGGAGTCAAAATCACCTGCATGCTCTTGTGACACGGTCAATGCACTTTGCAGCTCCTTGTAAAGAACACCACTATGTACTGTGTCTTTCTTGTTAGTTCGATTAAATGTGAATCTATTTCTTTTTTAGAGCTGTGCTAGTTGTTTCCTGCATGTATCTGATGATGGCTTCTGCCGGTGTCTTGCTGATTCCATAAACCACCACCACCACCACCACCCTGCTTCACCCAGTATCTTCATGGTCAAGTCAAAAGACGAATGCTGAAAAGGAAGAATGCGGCAACATAAAGGAGATGATTGCCTTGTACCGCTGAGCAGGTTCAAGTTACCTTTTTCATCCGTTCTATTTCCCAGCCGTTGAATTCTCTGATGCTTCCAACTCCCACCAAATTATATGTAATTTAGAGAAGAGAGTAATAACATTTCTCTGAGCAGCAGATTTCTCCACTTGTCTCCATGTCTTTTCTCTTTCGAGTGATCAAGCAAACTTGCTGCCCCATGCAGGTTAAGCTGAATTGACTGATGGTTGTTGGCAACACACAGAGGAAGTCACCAAGTGTCATGGCATCCCAAAGATACACAACACTTGGCAGTGTTGATAAGTACTCCTTTTTTCTTTTGATGCTTTGGCCTTGTTCCTTTTTGCATCTCGTTTTCAAAGATGCTGCACGATGCACGAGTCACCCCATCGACTTAAGTCACGAGGCCGCGCACGTCCGACCTCGCTTTAGACGTGTGGCTCAAGTGGCGACTTAACTGATCATCATGAGGCACTGATGCAAGCACCTGCGAGAGAAAGGGCAGCGTGAAGCAGGGAGACCAGCACTTCCCTCAACCTAGTATTCTGCCATGAGAGGATGGCCCGACCTCGGAAGGTTAGGTGCAATATTGATTCCCAAGAAGGCCAATCTCGACGCCAAACGTGAGCATCCCATCCCCTCACATGCAACCTGCATGCACTGCGATCCTGCTCGACTTGGGACACTGCTCTAAACAAAGCCACGTTCGTATGTTGGACGCAGTACTGGTTTTGTCTTAACTCACCACCCTCCTCATCAATCACCGAACGAGATTCCTACACCGAATAAAGGGCCCACCAACCACATGCTCCGATGGCAGTCAACGTGTCGCCCACTCGATTAGATCTGAGTCTTAACACTTTCTATATCGGATTCCCTGCCCTCTTTCTACATATCCTTGTTTGCCGGTCTCATGGTTTAGTCTTATCGTCGTCATCTGTGGATGGTTAGAACGAGGGCAATGCCGCGACCGCTCTACGCGCGTCCCATATCTATGGCGGGAGCCAACGATGGCGTCGCACGTGGCCCTCGTGGGCCCCGGCATTGGCGGGAAACACAGAGCGAGGGAGGACAGCCTGGAGGGGGCAGCGGTGCGAAAACTCTCGTCAGCGTAAGACAATGGGGCGCCGCCCCCTCTCTATTGGTCCACGTGGGTCAAACGCACCCCATATGCGAAGGTAACTTCACACGCCGTTCGCATTACCTCCATTCCCCGGAGTAAAAAACAGAATCAACGAATCAGACGGCAGTGGAAGGATCTGCCACGTTTCGACGGTCACGGACAAATCTGCCGGCCCCCTGCAAACTGGACCCACTTGTGCTACCCGCCGTAAATAGAAATAAATAGCCAGGGTATAATGAAATGGGTAGGTTCCAAAAATACTATCCCTTCTCCGCCCCTCTCCTCCCTTTTCACTCCACACACACCACCATCACCGCAGTAGTCGTCTTCCATCCCCAACTCTCTCCCTCCCTCTGTCTCCGATTCTTGCAGTTATTAACGCTTCAGGTTGTCTCCAAACCATCTTCTTCTTCTTTTATATTTCTTGTTCTTCGATTTCTCCTTCACTTGAATCTTGAAATGAACTCGTTTAGTTTGATGTAGGTTGAGAGGGGCTATGTCGGATTCGCTTCGTTCCCTTTACCACTTCTTTGGAGAATTCTGTTGAGGGTAGCTTCCGGTTCCAGGTGCGTTACCTTTTCTTGTTTCCGCTTCCTATTCGGTTTCCGTGGAGTTTTCTGTGGCATGTATTTGTTCCCTTGGAATTTTCTTCCTCGGTTGATCTCGTAACGACCTTGCTCCGCCGATTCTTGAAGTATTTGGGAACCGGACAACAGATTCCAGGTGTGTTCCCGTTCCTTGATTTTGGTTTCTTGATTGGTGTTGGAGATTTAAGAAACGGAGTAAGATTGTTAGAATGCTTGTCATGAGATCGGATGGGGTTTTGGTTCAACCGATGATGGTGTCGTATCCGGAAGTCTATGTATGATCTTTAGAGGAAGAAATTAGATTGGCAACTGATTTAGAAACGGCAGTGTTCGCGGATCCATGATTTGGTTTAGTGCTTGATCTCTTCTTGTGGACACGAATTTTGCTTTTATCGCGCGGTTTTACTTGATTATATGTCGGTGGTAGACATAAGCATGTTTCGGTGAGCGGTCAATGGGAAGAACAATACTTGCAATGCATATGTGATGCCGATACATTCAGGAAAGCTCCATATAAAGCCAGTGGTCAATCAAGATTCTGGAAAACGTTTCAACATAAACAAGCTACTCGGACACTCTTCATTGATGCAAAATTGATTGCCAAGGCTCGAGTGTACATGGCGCGAACATTCAGTCTCAACCAAATTTGATCATAATTCATCTCCAACCTCTCTCATTCTTCTCATGCGCCACTAACTTATGCTTTCTTCCCCATGTAAACACTTCTTTTGGCTGTATCTATTACATAAATAGAGCTTCTCACCCTCCTTTTTGCTCATTTCCTGCTCCTCCCATTCAAGGGACCATGCGCCTGACTCGGTACAAGTGACTCGATCCGTTCCATCGTCCACAGGAGGTGTTATTCAGTCACGATCTGTTGTTGGGTATAGTTGGCTGCAGGTCCTTGAGCTTATCGCAGTCACACAATCCCTCTGCTGCCAGTGACACTATCAACGCTGTTGCCGCCAATGGGAATGGGATGCCACAATGCTCGATGTTTCACATCTGGAACAGCCACCTGCTGGTGGCATAGTTTCCCCAGCCATCGCTGGTATCTGCTACAATGGATGTGAGCCATGGCAGCAGATACATGTCTATGGCTGTGATATGCGTGGGTCTGAAGTAGCTGTAAATCTACTCATCAGTGATATGTTATGGTGCTCCTTCCTAAGAGCTTCGGCCAACTCTGCTACTGGTATATATAGGTGTTCTCCCATATCAGACAAACCTCTTTATCTTCTCATGATTATGTGCTTCGAATCATCTCCTTCACCAAACAATTTCTAAACGGGGAGTTTACTTTTGAAAGGTCTACAAAGCTGCAAACTTCATAGTTTTTGCAATTATTGAAAGACAGTTTGTTTTGCTAAGATCATTACCTATGTTCTTTCTCTCAAGGATGGATGCATCTGACTATTCAGATAAATATTCTTGACAACCTCTTGACTCATGCAGTTCAAATTTATACAGGATATTAATTTTTTATTTTTCAAGATTATGAATGTGACCCTTGGGATGAAATAAATAGAAACATTGCTTCCAAGCCTAGTGAAGATACCAATGCTTGCATCATCATTCATGTTAGAGTCAGACATAGAACTCTGTTTCGATCTGCTGCTTCAGAATACTCCCTGGCTTTATTAATTTCATAATCATAAAGATCTAGTAGCCATTATAGGTGCCTGATTTAATGATGCAGATCATCATGCTAAAATCCAAAGTAGCAATGAGAAAGGAAGAGAGGTTTTCATTTTAGGAGATTGCTACCTTGATCTGTTTCCTACAAAGTCTTCCATTTGTGTCTCCTCCCCTTCTCTTCCATTCTGGGCATCTACATCCTCCTGTGATGTTGCTCTTGCCTTGGAGGAGAGAAGGGAGAAGGCGAAGATCCCCAGATTATCAAAATAAACGCAATTACCAAAATGCCTGGCTTCATGAGATAATCGACCTATTAAATTGATAGATTTGAAACCATGTTAGTAGAGATGACTAAGCCCTAGTTAAGCCATCTAATCCTATAAACCCACTTTTTTTTTTTTCACTACCTATCTGGGACCATTCGGCTGTGTCACATGAACTTCTTTTGCTAATATTCCTCAAGCAAATTTCTTGCATGTTTGTTTTCTTTCTAACTAGAAATATGAACGCATTTCATGCCACATCTTATTGTGAGCTTCATTTTACTGACATATATTTGATTCTAGGATAGCAATAGTTATATATGAGAAATTATTGGTTGACTAGATGCCTTTGTTAATTTTAATAAAAACACATTGTAATTAATGGCATTTTTCCCTAATCATGACCTAATTAGTTGGTTTCCAAATTTTGTTGTCAGAGTTTAGGAAATGAATATTTCAGATTCCATGTTTGTTTAAGACATTTTAGTAAGGATATTAAAAATAATAAAAATAAATCAATTATAAAAAATTATATTTCTTACCTATTGGGGAGGACTCACCTCCTCCAATTTAAAGCGGGATTCCTCTCCCTCATTTTGCACCGAACCTAATAGTGGGAGGAACGAGACGTGGAATCTTGCTGAGAGGTTGGTTACCCTATCTATTTTGAAAATATAAAATTTTGATTCTTTTTAATTTTCTAAATTTTTATGTATTTAGATTGGATCTAAATAAACTTATGATGTGTTTAATTCAAAATTATTTTCGGTTTTCAATGCTATGATCTTTATTAATTCAAAAGCTCTAATATATATATATATATATATAATTGAAATGCTAATTTTTAATGTAATTTTATCATGTTACAATTGAATTCATATATTAACATTTAATCATCTTGCAATTTTGTTATGATTTAACCATTTGATGAAAGTTTTTACGTTTCATGTTAATTTAATAATGACGTCGTAAAAAAATTTGAAATCGAATTGCAAAGGAGGCTTGGTTGGGTCTGACCTAAGTCAAGCTTCTGATTGGACTCGATTAACCAAGTCGCATGTGCGTGGGTCTTGTCCAATCGAGGCTATATGTGGTCCAACCTGTAGGCCAAGCACAGCCCAGCCCGTAGGATGGTTTTCGGCCTAGCCCACGTAGCCTGCCCCTCAGACCAACCCATCGCCTCTCTCTCTAGCTGTTGGGACGAGCACTTGTGGCCTAGCCTAATTCTCTCTCCTTTGCTTGATTCGAGCCATATAATTGAATGAACCAGATCGGTTGATTGTTTCATGCCAGTTTAGGGTGATGTTGAATCGATTTGATCGGTTCGAGTTCGTTTGATCCAAATTGAACCCAATTAAGCCTAAATTAAATTTGTCTAGGGTGGTTTCAAACCGATTAAATGAGGATTAGTGGTCGGTTTAGTTAGGTTCTAGCTAAATTAGGTCTTGTTCACTTCAATTGGACAAATTTAAGTAGGTTTCATGCCAATTAAGGGCTAATAATGTATGTTTTTTTGACATTATTGATGTTTGGAGGGGAACTAACTTGAGATGTTTTGATGAGATTATTTCATCCTAAAATAAATATGACCTATCATGTTATGAGATGATTTTGTTTTCCTACCAAGGGTAGGTAAGGTGATTCCCCTCGGAATCGGGGATTAGCGGGTAGTCAGATCGATTTTCCTTCGGGGATTAGTGAGTCGTTAGATGTGATAGCTATATAGTTGCTTCATCCATTGTTAGGAGGAACGTGTTTCTACTTTGACAAGTGAGGGCACCACTCTATCTGTTGTTTGAAGTACGATATGGTTTTCTTCATCCACCATTAGAAGAACGTTAAACACATCCCATAGGATAAAATCTTTTTATCCACTATTGGGTGAGTGCATTATTGGGTGATTGACATACACAGGTGAGATGGCTATTGACTTGATTGTTGACTTCATTTGTGGATAATTTCTTTTTCTTATATATTTCGGAGTTGTTTTATAGGGTGACCTATTCAACCTGTTGTTCAATTGTTTTGTTTTGTCTTTCATTTTCAAAGCAGCTCTAGACTAGATTTCTATGGAGAACAGACCTTATTATACTATTAGGTAGAACAACTGGACTATAACGTCACTCATGTATAATAATACTAATAGATGGCTATTTGTTTGATTTATATTTTGAATAATATGATGTTGACTATTGCTCTTGATATGGTTTGTGGAAAGAAGTTGCAATTCTGTGTAGGAAAAAAAATATATATTGCAAGATGTGACTCAGATATTTACTTTTTTGACTATCTGTGACAAGATTGATTACTTCTCTTTGCAAGTTTCATGTCTTCATATGTATATGTATAATATTTTGGTGAGATTACACCTCTAATGTAAAAACAAAAGATCCTCTTTTATCATACTAATAAATTCTTCATTGATAATCTAAATAATAATTTACTTTGGCATTTTCATGGATGATTCCTAATTAATGGGAATAAATTTTGCTCAGGAGATATCCAAGTTCTGAAGTAACTGCAAGGATTTGGAGATGAGGCGGCACAACAAACTAAGCAAATTTATTTCTTCCATTAGGACCCATGTCCATCGAGGGAACACTGAGAAACTAGAGAACAAGAACGGTATGGCTATTGCAAGGGATCTCTCATTTGTGATCCTATGAAATTTAGTTTTTCTTATGAAGAATCATTGACACATGAGCTCTAGCAAAAAAAAAAATTCAAAGTTCAATTCAAAGTGTCATTGGCCTCATAATTTTGTTCATGTAAACCAAATTGATGCATTCTTTATCCTTTCTTCCTTTGCACTAACTAGTGCTGGAAGTAAATAAAGGACTTCTGATCTTTGTGTAGTAGGAAACCAAATTATCCAACTCTAGTTGCTGCTACTAGTATTGGTCTCTCAATTTTTTTTTTCAAATACTTTTCACATCGTTATCAGTGATATATTGGTTCTTCTCATTTATGTAATCTGGTAAATAAGTTACACATTTCTTCTTGTAGACACTGAGAAGAATGTGGAGAGGATCCTCCAGCTCATAACTGCAGAAGAAAGTGATACAGTATCTTTTAATTCAGTAAACAAGTCTGAACTAACTTCTCTTATTAAGGATATTCATAAAGGTTATCAAGCTTTATATGGCCGCTACGATGAGTTGACAGAGAAACTAAAGAAGAAATTTCGCCAAAAGGAAGACAATGGCAACTTTTCAGTTAATTCTACATCAGACAGTTCGGACTCCTCAGACTCACCAGATTCGGAGTCAGAACTTTCCACGAAGAACTCAGGCAAGAATCACGAAGGGGAAGCCAAAGCAGACATCTCTTTGGAACATTACACTAACTTGCAGGAGCAACTTGAAGGTGCAATTAGGAGAAACCATGAGCTTGAGGCTGAAGCTGCCTCAATGGTTGCAAAGATCACAAATCTTGAAGGTGTTGATGTGTTGGGAGAAACCGAAGACATGAACAGAATATTGGAAAATCAAATCCACATTATGCAAGAGAATATTAAGACATTACAATCTGAGAACAGAGATCTCGAGCAAAAGTTAGAGGCTTCTGTTAAGCAACACCATGAGTTGAATCAAAGCATATGTACCATGCATGAACAAATTGAAATTCTAATATCAGAAAAAATGGAAGCATTGAGCAAGTTACAAGAGTCGGAAAAATACATCGAAGAACACATATCTGAAATCAGTCATTTGAAGGACAAGATAATGACGATGGAATCCGATAACATGAGTTTAAAGCAAGAGTCAGAAAAACAAGCTCAAGAATTGGCTTATCTAAACCAGAAGATTGATGATATAGATAAAGAAAAGGAAGCAATCTTATCAGAGAATTTTGAACTTGTGAGCAAGATAAAGGGGACAGAGAAAGCTTTGGCTGACCAGAGAGATGAAGCTAACCTAAATCTGAAATCAGCAACTGATGATTTATCATCCAAGATAACACAATTGTTGTCTGGAAACGAAATGTTGAAGCTTGAGCTGGAAGCTGCTAATAGAAATGGACATGAACTGACCAGCAGATTGAGAGATGCACAAGAAGAGAATGGAGCTTTGAATTCTGAGATTGATGATCTAAAAACGAAATCAGAACTGTTGAACAATGAAAATACCAGATTGCTGAATGCAATCCATGTTTCGAACAAGCAACTAAAAGATAAAGAAGCCGAAAATAGTGATTTGGCATCACGACTTAAAGAGGCCATGCAATTGGCCGAAGAAGGACAGCAAAAAGTGGAGTTGCTTTCTCTGGAAATAGAGGAGGTGAAGAGGAAGAGCTCCCAGGCATACGAAGTCCTCGAGATGGAACTTCAAGCAAAAGAGCAGGAAGAGACCAAGTTGAAACAGATTTTGGAAGCAACAAGCGATGAGAAGCTTGTGCTCATCTCAGAAAATGAAGAACTATCTGCCAAAACTAAGTTATTTGAGGGAGAGATCACTGATCTCAAATCTCAGAGAGATCAGCTAGAGATTGAGAAATCAGAGTTACGAGTGCGAGTAGAAAATCTGGATGCTGAATTGGAAGCAACCAAAGTCCAACTGATTAATGCAGAAAACAAACTTGAAGCTGCTGGTCAACAAATAGAAAAGTTGACAATGGAGAATTCGGAGCTATTTAGTAAGTCAGAGATAGAAGGGATTCAGATAAAAGATCTACAACATTTGCTGGAGCATTTGAAAGAGGAGAACTCAACCTTGAATGAAAACAAAAGGCTGCTACAGGAGTCTGAGAAGATTATTGAGGATTTGACGGTTCAATTAGAGCAGTTAAAAACTGATAATGGTCAATTACAAAATCAGGTTAATGATTCAAGTCATGAAGTAGAACTGGCCAACCACAAACTGAGTGAACTTACCAAACAAATTGGAGTTCTTGAGGAAGAAATATGTACATTGATCTCAAAATTGGAGCAGGCAGAGGCATCCATCAGGAAGCAAGCAGATAAGCTGGAAGCGTTCACCGAAGAGAACTCTACTCTACTGCAAAAAAATATGGACATGCATGAGAGGAACTCTGATCTGGATTCAAAACTGGAAGATCAGATGAAAGCAGTAAGAGACGGATGCTTGGAAATTTTGAATTTGGCGAACAACTTTGACGATGAGGTGACACAAAAAGTTACCGTACAGGAAAGGTTGCTGCTATTTCTGAAAAGTAGCTTGAATGATTTGCATGAGGAGTGTAAGCAACTTAAGTATCGGTTTCATGAGTCGTGTCAGAAGCTAGAGGTTGCCGAGGCTGTCGGCAAAGAGCGGATGAAAGAAATAAATAAGTTGGTGGAGAGTGTTAAAGAACTTCAGGTAAACCTTAACGTTTCAGAAGCAGAAAGAGCAGTAATTATCAAAGAGGTTGCCGGCCTCAAGGGCCAATTGGAAACCCAGTCTTGCTTATTTAAGCAGAATCTTAAAATTACAGAAACAGAATACAGAGAGAAAGAAGCGAAGCACATGAATATGATTGCAAAGCTGCAATGCAATGTTAAAAAGTTGGAAAACGAGACCAGGATAATGTCTGCAGAGCTCACGGGAACAATCGAAGCTGTTGGGTCCGGGGTTTCAGATTTCTGCCAGGGACTCGATGAGCTAGAATCGGAATTTAAACAGAAACATTGTGGGATAGAAAGGCAGCTAGCCTGGATCACAGTGGATGCGGAGATTATGAAGACAAGGTTACGCCAGAAGCTGTATGAAAAGCAAGAAATGAATGAGAAGTTACGAGACATGGCAGTGAGATTGAAGGAAAGCGAGGAGGGAATGGCAGCTCTGAAGCACAAGGCAGAGGGTCTGAGGGATCGGTTAGGTGAAAAGGAAAAGGAGATGGAGAAAGTGTCATGGAGGAGCATCGAAACCGACAGGAGGCTGGAAGAACTGGAGACGGCGGTGAGGGAAAAGGAAGAGGAGATAGTGGCCAGGAACAAGGAGAAACTGGAGGCAATAAAGCAGCTGAGCCAGATGATTGATTACCAGCACGAGAAGTACAATCAACTTGGTGAGTACTTGGTGAGGCTTAAACCCAGCAACAATAGGCGTCGCTTGTAGAGTCCCCCGGCTCGGCTATTATGTTTTGGGTCGATGGATTGTTTGATTTCTTACTCTTATCACCATGTACAGAGTGAAAGAGTACTACTGCTACTGGGGTGATTAACCCTCTAAACAAAAAAAAAAAAAAAAAAGAAACTAGTAGTAGGGCATTCATTCAATCCGCCAGTACACGGTTTATTGTTAACTGTGACAAGAGTACTGACTGCTTCAACAAAGAAACTAGTTGTAGTAGGCATTCTTTGTCACTCGTCCGCCCGAACTTAAACGAGGCATTCATTACACGTTTATTGTTAACTCATGTGCGCCCCCCTTGTCTCCACGAATGAATGCCTCTCCATTTATTTGCCGAGGGATTCACGGTCAAGCATTCAAAAGAAAATGCTTCATATATTGCTTGAGAGTTACATGTTCTCTCCATTTATTTGGATATTAGGAGGAATGCTACATGTCCAGCAGTGTTATCAAAAGCAATAGCTGGATATCATCAACACGGGGTGAGGGTTGAATGTGGAATATATTTATATATCCTACCTTTGAAGGAACCCTACAAAACCTACAAAAGAAAAGCTGCATTTCAACCTTATTTCTGGCTTTCAGTCAGATATTCTCATTTCTACTCCGAGAATATCCTTCACGACCTCATATGTCACAAAGGCAATCGCAATGGATGGTACCACCTGTAACCCCAAAAAGACAGAACAATGTAACAATGGGAACAGCAGAGATAATGAGAGAATTTAAGTTTTGTTTCCTAATTCGTAATCGACGAAACAAACAAAATCTACTAACCTTTACTGAATTGGGGACAAGACCCTTGTACAAGGCCCCGAAGCCCTCATGGTGCACTGTTTTCCTGAATGCATCAATCATTCCGGCATATTCCAAAGGAGCTTTGCTCCTCCCTTCACCTGTCACGACTGAGGCAGCATCCTTCCAACCCACCATCTGCATTCTTCTGCGTATGACATCAAGAGGGTAGGCAACAGTCTGGCCAATGGTTCCAGCTACGGCGCCACATGCAAGCCTTGTGACAACACTCAACTCTGAGTCTTCAACAAGACCATATGGTTTAGATTTAACTAACCAATCCTTCAGTGATTCATAAACAGCAAAATTGAGGCCTACATAAGGAATCTGAAAACAAAAACAGAATATTCGTGAGACAGCCATCGATTTCATGTTGACATATGATTCATCAAGGTCTCAGTTAGTTATTCTGAAATTTAATAGGCTGGAAAAGGAAAGATAGGTGTTAACATTATCTATTTTTCTGCCCTGCTTGGTGATGAAGCCAACAAGGAACTATGTCTCAGAACATTAATACTCATCATGAGCTTTTATGTTTTGGAATTAAAATAGCATACCTGTCCCACCAAAATTCCTAGTAAACTTAGATGTTTATGGTAGTTTGGCTATTTTTATGCTAAAGTTGTACACGAGGTTTTTCCCAAAATTTGCAGAAGGATGTCATAGCACCAGCAAAACTAACAATAATAAATGGAAGGAAAAAAACCATGAAAAATAAGCAAACGGTAAAAAAAAAAAAAAAAAGGTTGGCCTCTTTCTTAAACATTGTTAGATATGAATAGATACTTTTTCACTGGAAATTCAGTTTCTCCAATGCCCCAAAATCAAAGATCAAACTACACAACACCTGATTATACACAGTTATAATGATAGATGCTTTGAAATACTTACTACTCCTATGACAGATGGAAGCCACCCTTTGTACAAAGCACGAAAACCTTCTTCACGGTAAACAGTGCCCAATGCATTAAACATCCCTCTGTACTGGTAAGGTGACTTTTCAGTCTGCATAGAGAAAAGATGTTAAAGGAGCATGGGGAGGAGTTAGATAACTGAACCATAAAGGGACACATCTGGTGTCAGCAAAAACTAGAAAGGGTACCTGAACTGTAATTCTTCCACGGACCATGTCCATTGGATAAGTAGCAGACATAGCAATAATTCCAGCACATGCTCCAGCACCAAGACGTAGTACAGGAGTGATTTGAGCATCTTCTGCTTAAGTTAACACAAAGTTATATGTTACCAATTTAGAAATAAAAAATGAAAGACATTTGACATATTACGAGAGACTTAAGATATTTCAAATGTATGGCTGATACATAACTAGTTCCAATGACCATCTGCTGTCCATCTGAAAATACCAAGTCAAATGATTTTGTCCACATGGAAAGCAGTTGTCCAATTACACAAAAAGCACACTGCATAAATTGAGATACAAAAAAGAAAAACTAAGAGATGTTTTGTCATCAATTTTGCCATTTCAAGTTCACAAATTAAAGCCAATGAATTAGCTTATAATCTTTGGAAGATGTCCAACTCCTCATTATTACCTAAATGGTTCTAAATCAAACACATCAGATGCTGTTCCCAACAAATAAATCCTCTTCCTCCACACAACTATAAAACTTAATTTATTTAAACAGAAACAGCACTCCAGTTTTTCACTTTAAAACAACACGATAGATAAAAACAAAGGCGGACCCAAGGACCAAACTAGCTTGGTTTCAGAATATGAGAATGATTTTCCCCTTTTTTTCTCACTCCAAAAGCACAGAGACCAAGCTGCCTGACATGGCATCAAACAAATTGTTGCTGTTGCCATGAGAACCACTCATTTTTCCAAAACTCAAAGCCCTGAACCATGAAGCATGCTAAAAATTATGCTATCCATAAAGAATATCAAAACAGATTCTCTGAAAGCTGTGTCCCTATAAACAAATATCTATATTAAAAAAAAGGGTAAGAATACCTAAGAGAAGTTATTTGCAAGACAAATTTGGTTGTACTTCTTAATGAAAAGCTCCAATTTGGTGCAGAAGAAGACCAGAACAGTAAGGTTTCTCTTCAAGCAGGAAATGAGGACAGCAATTGCAAAAAAGAAACTGTAGACTCACCCATAAACAGAGGTCAAAGAACTAAATAGGAAGAAATAGTTGTTTTCAGCTGCTTTAATGTCTAATTGCCAGAAAAACCAAAATGTATGCAAGATGCTATTGAGAATTGTTACCGTGCCAATATGTGATGGATAAGGTAGTGAATTCAGAACATAGTAATCACATGTCACCTGGAATGTCTGATTGGCAGAGTGTTCCAATAAAATAGCAATACAGAAACCAATAAACAAAAGTATTGCATCAAATTCACTTTTTTTTGTGCCACCAATATACATAAGTGCAAAAAAAGGAGTTTAAAAGAAGTGACTCTAGATAATTCTTGGGTGTTAGTATTTCTATTTCTTGAAGCTTCAACCACCTCATACATACATGTGTCATATGCAAGAATATTTATGGTACAGGAACTCAAGATTATTATATATAGGCATACGTCTGTAGCAAATTTCTTTCAAATGATATAACTGAAACTTAAGGGAAGACCTATTACTGCATCAGTTCGTAGCATCAAATAAAATACCTAAATCAAAGAAAAAACAGAATATAAGGATAGGTCATACCATTGCCAGACTGCCGACGGTAAAGCCATAAAATTCCACTGCGACAAGGTTCATATCCAATCATCAGAAAGAATAGGGAAATGTACAACATTAAATTGCAACAGTAAGAACAATGGAAGCTAACCTCAGATAATAGGATCTAAGTAGATGGATAGTTAGGAGTGATTTAGCACAATACCAAACCCGCATTTGAGAAATCCCATGGTTAGCTATATCTTAATTTTGTAATTGTTTGATGCAGACTTGTCTATGGTATATAACACCATTTGGTGAAAAATGTTTTTCAATTGAGACCGCTAAAATAAAGGCACGGTTGACTGGTTTGTTAAAAAAGGATGGATAATTACATACGTCAAGGAAAGGTACACAATCTTGGAGAGACCCACAAAGATGATAAAATATGGAATTCCATCACTTAATTTCTATCAAGCATGCTTTCTGAGCCCCTATTGAAACAGAAATCTTTTTCACTAATCAGTTAGTTGAAAATTTAAAGTAGGAACACAAATAGGTAGTGAGACAATAAAATGAGTGGACCAGCAGGCTGCAGCAGACCCATAGGCTGATGCAGTGTACTGGTCCACAGGCTGCAGGCACACCAGCCAGCAGATGCAGCAGGACTGAAGCCTGCAATTATTAGCCTAGCTGGGATGCAGGCACCAGCCTGCAGGCCTGCAACCAACAGCTGCAGGAACAGTTAAAAAAGGGTCTTTACATCTGCATATTCTAAATGATAAAACTGCATTAGACAACTAACATAATGATACCAAAAGAAAAGAAAATTGACATAGCAGAACATAAATTTCTTTTTTTCTTCTCTTTCATCAATATTCATCTAAGTGATAAAGAATCAACATGACAATCCAAGAGTTTACCTTGATGCTTGTTCATAGCTAAAGAACTTGACTGCTGAGTTGGGGACAATCCGTGCACAGTTGGTACCATTTCCTCTAAATAGTCCTCGAAAACCCTCAGACTTCCATATATACTTAAGGCCTTGGATAGTTCCATTATACTGAATGCTATGAGGATTTTGAACCTATATTTACAATCAAATCCAAATTATTAAAAGCTATAAAATCAAGAAAGTCATGTTGTTAAAACTTAAAAGACTTCATTATTCAAAGGTTCTACAAGGTATAAGTTGCGTAAACAAAGAAAGACATTAGTTGCATAGCAATGACACAAGTACCTCTATTTAGAGTTAATTTAGCTGTGTGCATATATGATAACAACCATCATACAAAATTTAAAATGGAGAAACACATTCAAAGAAATCTTTGAAATCTGATCAAATAGTGATGTATTAATTTGTAATCAATTATCCCTAAAGGACACGGAAACCATAAAAATTCAATATTAATTTTCAGATGATTCATCTTGTTTACCAAAAATGATGTTCAGTCCGTTGACTTCATTGACGTTTGTTAAAGAATGATATAACAAAGTAGATATACCAAATTCAAACATAAGCCACAACGTCAACTATCCATATGCCATAGCATGTCATTAATATCAAATCAGAAGATAGGACATGCCTGCCAAACCACCTGGTCAGGTCCATTCATAACGTTTTAAATTGAACCATGCTTTTACTATATGCATCAGATCCTCCACTTAATGCACTCATCTAGAATTAGCATGATGACTCATCCAAGAATATCCCATCATTAGCATGACGACAATCGGCATATGAGATAGGATAGACTAGCCACTGCAATGAAGTAGAATAATGATATGCAGGTTGTAAAATCTAGGTGACGCTTGATGTTCATGCCAATGAGTATACAAATTTTGGCCTTTTTAAGCCATCAAAGTCAAGCTAATACAAAAAAGGCCAAATTGATAGGTCAGCACACCCATTCCATGCTATTTAACTACACTTTCGACATTATATACAAGATAGCCTCATTTTTAATACTTTGAGACACCCATCTGAAACAGCACAATGATTCCTCTTAGAGTACCACAAGTCACGACCAGAATTGGTACAGAAGAAGGTAGAGTAGGCACCTTGCAAAGAGGTACTATTGATCTTATTCTCCTTAAACTCTACCAGTCAACTAACTAGTAAGGGGAAAGAACATATTAGTTCTGGCATTAAAGTTCTTGATCCATAATTAACAACGCTACATAATTGACGTAGATTGATAAAGACCTATTTGATAAAAATCGAATAGGCTAAACTCTGCTTCATATTGATAGAAATAAAAAAAGATAGCCTGAATCAACCAATCTGGTCATGGATAAAAGAAATTAGCTGGTGTTTTCAATTCATATAATCTAATTCTAATATAATTGGTTGTCTCTAGTAGATTTCATTCCATTCCAACCAACACCGATCAGTCTCATATGGACTGGCTGTGACAATCATTCATAGCAAAGAAAAAAGAAAAAAACAAATCAGTATATCAGTCCTGTCCCAAATAAACCAGGAAACCGTGGAATACAATTTAGTTCATTGATGATCAGTTTAATAAGATGTTAAACATCAAGTCCATCTCAATACTCTTCAATCTAATGACCGCATGCTTATGATATGCATATACTTGAGAAGTGTTTTGTGTCAAGTGAAAAGAACATTATCTTACATAGTTTGATTGTCTGAGGTCTATGAGGTTAACATCATGTGTTTTTATGAGCACTAGCCATCACTTATATCCAAAAGATCTGAAGGCAAAAAGACATTGGAATCCAATATAAGTTTATATGCATTGCATTCTAACACTTGAATGCTACATTCAAATCTTTGGATAACTGACATGAAAAATTAAGATTTTTGGACATTGATCAAATCAAGATATCACTAAGCCTGATGTAGCTGGTTATGCATTTAGGAAGAGATGACCTATACCTAATCAATATGATTGAGCCTACAATCCTAAAATTCAAAAATTTAGCATGAAGTCCCATATTGCATGTTTATTCCATTGAAGATAATTTTCATATAAAAGAAAGACCACTCAAATTTCATTGTCAATATCAAACAAGATAAACAGAACCAATTAAGAAAACATGTCTTTCATCAACAGAAAAGCAAATGCAAAAAAGGTTCACGAGAGCTTGATCAGTTTGTTTCTTTGAAAAGGACATTGATATTAATGAGTTAATCAAAGCACTATGCACAGATATCTTTTTCCTTTTCATTGTACGATGTACATGAACTGTACTATCAGGTGCCATATTGAGAGAAACAACACCCTAAAACCCTAAAGGTGAAGTATAATGAGTCATCTCACCAGGTATAGAATAACCTAATAATCTCAACAACTACAAGGCAACAAAACAACAGATACATAAGTTAAATCAAAGTAACAAAAAAGAACAGTCATCAGTAAGGATCTATACCTGAAGCAAGATTTTTAACCTCTCAAGTGGAGCAACAGCTGTCCTTGATCTGCAAAAGCATTCATAAATAACACATATCACATGCGAAAGTTGTAATCTTACACAATTATAAGATACCAAATTTTAATATGAATAAATAAAGAAAAAATTAACACCTCAGTAACATTACATTGATACAACTAATAAAGTAATGCAAGAAGGACACTATTTCTTATACACACAGGAATCCATTGCGATGGAACACAATTCCCCATTGTTTTATCAAAGTAGCAGTCTTCTGTAAAAATATGTTTAAGTGAAGATGCATAATATAAAAATCCAACAGGGAAAGTGGAAAATAAGACGAATGGATAAACAATCCAAAGTAGGCCTTTTAGTCCAAAAATTCCTCCACAAGTGAGAATAACACATATCTATGCTTAAAAAACACGCAGCTTGTTTTACATATTTCAGTATTGAGCACTAATGTGTCATCAGTAAGAATCCTATGTTGCATAGCTATTTATAAACTTTTATGATCATATTAATAACCTAACAATAAACAGTGTCCAAAAGTACCTTACAATATTTCAATCAAAATTTTTTTCATTCAACTACTTACACAAAAATATTTGGTCACCATGCTTCAAAAAAGGCAGTTGTCATTGAAGTCCCAATCCAACTAAAATTTAATCCTTATAGTCCAACATCCACTTATGCAAATCTTGTTTACAGTATTGAATAGTGGCTATTAATTCTGTATCCCTAATCTCAATAATAATAATGGAAATCATTAAGCACTGAAACAGAAGTCTACTAGACAACTTAAGCGAACTAAAATACATGTATTATTGAGTAAAAGAATGGAAGATGACCTAACCTTCATTATTTTTCCTGACCTGATTAACAATTCTTCACGATATTACTATAATATTTGAATCAATGACCTAATTGCTTGCAAAATACTAACCGGGAACTCATGATCACTAGACCCCCCCTAAAAACCATGATCTGCATATGACATTTAAGTGATAATATTTGCCTTTCAAATCACCGTAGTATATGATCCAGATCATTAAAATAGGAACTGTAATATAGGGAATTATGTCTTGCAATAGTAATTGCAATGATACTGCCGTTACCATACTATGACCACAATGTTCCACATTCTTGGTAATCATGGCTTGCAACAAAATCAACAAAAAAATAAAAACTAATTTAGCATAACACCACCTAATTCTACTGAGCCGTCAGATCTAGCCATCCAAATTCATCTATCAAGATTGTCAAATGACAGAGACTAGTACTGTATTTGTTACGTGTTGGTGTATGCAACCTGCATGCTAATGATGACCAGAATGTCATTCATCTAATCAAGCCCTACATTCTAACATTGTTATGGTTTTATCCGCATTTACAGAAAGATTAGGAAACTAATATGAAGTTTGACCAAATATAGGTAATGGCATCAAATGTCAAACATTACGAACATACCCCCATTTCCCTGATAATTCTACATCTGAAGCCAAAAGTCGGAAAGGTTGGTTTTCATGCTCACTACAACAATTAGGATCTCAAGAATCAAGCAACCCATAAATAACTAACAACTAGTCGAGCAGGCATCAAGACCTAAGCGAGGATAAAAAACAACCCAAGCAGACAACCAAGATTTCAAGTTTTACCCAAAATGGGGAAAAAAAGAGAGAAGACGGCAATTCTCAAGAAAGAGAACAGGACGCGTGAATTTGATGAAGGAAGAGTCTCAAGAAACGGAGATCCGGAGGACTCACACTCCTCCCGCGACGCCTCCGGCGACGAGGGACTTGCAGATGCTGAGGATCGCGTGCCCGGGAGCCTTGACGCCCTCCCTCGCGAGCTTCGCCTCCTCGGCAAGGTTCACGATCGTCGTCACCGCCGAATCCCCCGTGCTCTTCCCCACCACATCCTCCGACGCCATCAAACCCTACAGCGAGATCGGATCGGCCGAAACCCTAACTAGGACCAAGGATCTCTCAGCACGCGTCTTCCCAGGCGAGAGACGGGAGGAGACGGATCAGGCGGCGGCAGACGCGGCTTTAGGGCTCCGGGCGTTCGGTTTTGTATGGCGACACTTCACAAGCAGAGAGAGTGAGAGAGGAATCGTACGATGAAGGCGATGCTTTAATTGGCTATGGCGAAAGAACACGTCTTATCGTCTTCCACCTACCCATCGAGATACCCTCAAAGAAAAACGATAGATCGACATGTGGTTTCGCCGGGGCCCACTATTTATTCAATAACAATGCGGGTAGATGATGCCAGAACGGCAAATGAGTGTTCGTGGTAATTGCCGGGACTCATGCAGACCCGTACTTGCGGATGGCCAAAAGCCGACCGGCGGATCGCCTGATGAAGATCAAATTACGGAATTAGCCCTAAAGAATCTGGATGAGTACGTGGTGACGAAATCGCATCGTGTTCGTTCCGAAGGCAAAAAACAAAAAACAAAATAAAAATGTTTTTGTTTTCCTCTGTTTCTTGCGTTCTGTGAATATACAGGCAGTCATCCGAAAACACATGCCATATGTTTCTTCTCAAAACAAAACCGGAAGAAAAAAACAAGTTTTCTTCTCGTATCGTCTGTGAGTAAGGAAAAATAAATAATTCCCATGGAAGCAAATTGACGTGCGAGTACTTTTTGTCCACATCGAGCTTCCTCACACTGTAAACAATCACTTTCACGTTATCGCTTGCAGTCGAAGGTGGCAGAACGGCTGGTGACATTACAGGACAAGTGGAAACACGTATCTGGTTCTCATGTCAACAGTGCCCACCAATTCCTTGGTTGCTCCGGAAGCATCTGTTCTCCAACTTTCCTTGGCCTTACGTTACTCATAATTATTGGAGGTTGAGTTTTCAGATTGTGACAAGTATTTTATTTATTTATTTATTTGATGGGCCAAATTGGGCCTCGATTGAGGAAGTGGGCCTCGATTGAGTACGCTTACACCACGTAAATGCTTGAGATATTATTAGCCAATGCATGTACAGGACCAAGTCCAATCATTTTACGTGGTGTTCTTGTTGTCAGGCATGCAGACACGTCTCACCACGTATTGCCAGTGGATGATGAAGACGTGAACTCCATCGTGGAAGCAGGAGTGGATAAGTTTAGAGGAAGCCAAGAGAAAGCTTGGCCGCCACAGTTGCAACTGAGTCAAGTGGGAAATATAGAAACAAAGATGTAGAAGAAGAGTTGTAGGCGTTTAGAATGCCTATACGTGCCATAAAGGCGTCGTCTTCTCCTTCCAAGAAGATACACGGCGGTACTGCAAGCCATTATCGAGTACGCTTGCAGCCTCGATGGATGAACTCTAGATTAGTCACTCGGAAGAAGACAAGCTCGTGCATGCAGTTGGATGACGACGATGCTTGTTTTCTTTAGTGCGAGCTGCCCTTTCCGTTCACAGAACACAGTAGTCGGCTCTTTCATCGCTGTCCGCCTTGTTGTGATCAGAAGTGTATAGTTCCAACGACAGCTCGTTGCCGGAGGATCATATAACCGATCATACGGTAGCAGGAGAAAAGGACAAGCAAATGATTGGGAAATGTGAACTGGTCTCCGAGCAACACGAAGATATGAACACACGATACAAGGAGTAACATGTCATGCGGGAAACTATCCTATCACTGCCTGGCTAGAAGTGGATTTGGGTATCAAGTGGGATCAAGTGATGCATGTTGATCACCAAAAAGTGCAGCTTTTTCTGTTCCTTCTTCACCACTGATACCTCAGAAGAAATTTTGCAGACAGACTGTCTGATTTCACAAGTTTCTTTCAACAACAAATAAGAAAAATGTTTCATTGATATTAACCACTGCCCACACCTTTGATTTCTTCCTTGCAAATTTAATGTTGGAGATGCTGATCAGTAGTAGCCAACTTTAGAGGCCAAATCTTTGTCTTTGCTTTTGCAAGTGATAATGCCCTCCACACAGGCGTTGGAACCTCGATGACCAATCCCCCACACTTGGGTGATGATTCTTTCAGTGTCGTTTCAATGGTCTTCAGACTATGCTTCCACTAGGACTAAGTGCTTCCATGCTTCTCGAGCATGGCAATTTCCTTGGACCACCTCACCAAAAGCTTGTAGGCCACCAATCTAACAAAGGTTTAGCAAGCTTAAACAGTTCAATCTATTATGCTTTATGAGTCATGCTATTTGTTTGGCATTCTCTTTGATATCAAAACCACCATCAGAGACCAAAAGAAAAATGGAGGACCCCTACTTGATTTGGTAGATAGCATCAATAATCAATCAAAAACATTCTTGACTCCAAGCTCACACCACAGTGAAGATTTGTGCAATGTAGCAGTCAAGAGTCAACAATAAGAATTGATGAGGTTTTTTTTGTCTTTGACAAGGCATCATTCTCCACCAGTTGTAATCCACTCTCTCTCTCTCTCTCTCTCTCTCTCTCACACTCTCTCTCTATATATATATTAAGTTTGTAATTTTACTCTCTCTCTCTCTCTCTCTCTCTCTCTCTCTATATATATATATATATATATATATATATATATATATATATGTAGGTGTGTCTTTTGATCAGTTGAACTCAGAATCAAATACCAGAACAAAAAAAAATCAAGATAATGAGAGAGAGAGAGAGAGAGAGAGAGAGAAGGAATCTTCCTAATGCCCAACATACTTAGAGGGTCTCCTCATCACAAGTCAATTCCGACAAAAAAGACATGAGAAAAGCAAAACATATTAGTCATTTCAGCATTCACAATTTGTATTTGGTCCCATTTGGATTCCATGGCTCTCTCTCTCTCTCTCTCTCTCTCTCTCTCTTTTAAACCTACTTCAATTACACTCTTTGGCAAAATCTCATATTTAAAGATATTTTGCATCATTTTGTTTGTGGTTGGAGTAGGGTAATTGACAATAGAGAGCATTAACAAAAGGAGCAAGTAGGGAAAACATGTGCACTTTGGTAGAGGAAACTTTCAATTACCAGTGAGAAGTCTTCAACTCTTATCTAATAATTAACTCGACTAATGATGATAGCCTGGTCACAAAGGTCTTTGCAGACTCCTAGTTCATTTTCTCTCTCTTATTTTTAAGACAAAGATTAGTAATACGTACAAGGAAAGATATCTTCCCTTGAGGTCTCCAAACTTCCGCATCAGACACTGTTCCCATAACAAGACAGATATCAATGCTACAGGACATTAAACGTGAAGGCTAAACACTTCAGTTTAATGGCAGTGTCACTGCTGATGGTAGATTACTTGTCCTCTCCACCCCAATAAGAAAAACGTACACGCCGTGTCTTCTGCAAAGGCTGTATCCTTTCCGTATGGCAACACCCACTGTTCACCATCAAACAAAAGTATACATAAAGCTCGTGCTGTGGACTGAGCCAATAAGATAATAGCACGTCAAGAATCTCACAGTGGAACGGAGCCTTGACCGATTCCGGCCAAGGCTTCTGGAACCTTAATTGCACAGAGTCAATGCTGCTTGCGGCAGAACAGTGTCTTGGTTTTTGTGGTTTTGGGGAACTGCGTTGAAGCCCTGTAGATGATAAATATTGGTGTCCATACTCGATCTACTATTGACCGAAATGATCGGAGTTGACTTTGCATCATCTTTTTTTTTCTTTTTTTTGTTGAAATTTTTAGCTATTATTTTGGTGATAATGTGTGCCATTTACTTACATTTAGAGTTCAAGATTTTATTTTATGATTTTATTATACATAAAATAATACCTAATCACTTATTTTAGAATTTAAAAATAATTTTATAAAAAAATTTAATCCTAAAATATTGATCTCATAGTGATAATGATGTACCTAATTTATTTATCCAGGCTTTGAAACATTATCATATAGATCTCAAACATAAAATATAACACTAATAATTTTACATAAAAAATATTTATTTAATTAGTTAATCATATATTTTTCTCACACCTAAGTTGATTTACTTGACTCACTTACTTTATAATTCAAAACCTTTGGATCTCTTTTATCTTTTTTATTCTTGTTGGATGACTTTTGGGTTATTGAGGATTCACTTTGGTTTGATATGGAGGCAAACATCTTTCATTGCTATAGTTTTAAGGGTCTTATGAGGCTTGTAATAATACTATTAATAATTTAATATCTTATATTTTTAGTTTATTTTTTTAAAAAAATTATATATTTATGTTATAACGAAGTCCATTGAACCTATTTGTTCACTGTCTTTATCACATTAGGTGAGAAAAATCAACTCTTGGTTGGTCAAATTAAATTATGATGGTTCTTGAAACCATGACAATGATAATAGCATTAGCATTGTTGCTCGATGTGATGATATTTTTATTTTTTTAGTTATAAGTATCTTTAGAAACGAAGAAACGAGACAGTAATAATTACGATGCTTGATGGATATATAAGTAAATAAACTCTATAGGGGAGAATTTTTTATGATTTATATTTTTTGATTTGCTCTAAGGTGGATGGGATTATTTTCTCAGTAATAAAGTATTTTATTTTTTTAGAAAACCTTATTTAGTAAGCTTTATGCCTAAAATATTAGTTTGACTAATTTTGCCCTATATTGAAAACTTCATCACATAAATTTTGCACGAATCTTACAGTAATTGTCTCACTTGAAAAAAGAGACCATCATATAAAAAATTCACTAACCCATTTTTCTTTTTTTTCTTTTCATTAACCAGTAAATCTATATCGGATCTTCTAAGCAATAATTATTACAAAGATACTAACATTAGTAGGAATTGGTAGTGTTAATAATAATACTTTTCTTAAAATGGAAGTGATTTTTGTGTGTGTCAGCTGCCAAAATGGAAATAATAATAATAATAATAATAATAATAATAATGGAAGAGATCGTAGCGCTGATGTCCGGTTGGGCTGACACGATGACGTCTTTCCCCAACAATGTCCTTTACAGCCCCGAATGATTCGATCTCCATTCAGCTCAGTAAGTGAGCGACGCGGCGTGGTCTTCGTGTGGGCTGTGGGATCTGCTTCCCCATCCTCGCGCTATAAATACGTAAGCTCCCTTGCGTCGATGGAAGCAGGCGGTGAGGCGCAAAGCAGCATAAGAAAGCCATCCTTGTTGGAGATAAAGGTGAGAGCTTGGTGGTGCTCGTAAAATATTCCTTTTGGCTTTGTTTCTTTCCGTTGGCCTTTCTTTCGTGAGGAATCGAGCTTGGCTGTCGAGGTGGCGCAAGATTCCTTTGTATGTTATTGTTTAGTGTAGAGGCGACGGATAGGGTGGGGAACAGGGTAGGGGGGCGGCTCTTGGCGGGGGGGGGGATTCTTCTTGGAACGACTGGTTTTGGTGGGGCTGATGGTAAGGTTCCAAAGGCGATTTCTTTGATGGTTATGATGCCTGCGGTCTCAAGTCTGCGGGTTTTTTTGGCTTCTCTCCATACTTGCTGCTTGAGATTAGGTTGGATTCGTGTGGCTTTTCTTGGTGTCTCTTTCTTCCATCTGTTCTTGTTCCAACCTACCTTTCGGTACCAAAAGATTGTGGGAATCTTCGGGTTGCCTTTTTCTGATCTGCTGGCTGTCAAGTTCTCCTTTCCCATCCTATCTTCTTGTCAGGATGGATTAAAGAAGCGGTCTTTCCACTTTTAGATCTTTAGTTTCTTCTCCTTTTTTTTTTTTTTTTTTTTTCTTCTTGCATTTCTTCCTCTCTTCCTTGATAGAAATTTATTGTCTTTGCTTCTTTCATCTGCTCTTCCTCTGCCGCCACGTTTTGCGGTTAATATAATTCACCTGGGAAAGAAACCTTTCGCTCTCCTACTTGGAATTTGTTACTTAGAACATCTAGTTGCTTTTCTGCCGTCTAAATCTTTTATTTCGAATTGGGTTCTTAGTTCGCTTAAAGATTCAGATGCTTCGCTCGCTACTAAAATGGCCTTGTTTTCTGCTCTCCACATGAGCTTTCCTCGTTTCCAGCAGTGACTTTGTAGGTTTCCTCTGCAACTTCTGCGAGGCTTTGGCGGTACTACCCGAAAAGATGAGAGTTTTTAGCCTCGAGAACGTGATAGACGAATTCGAAGCGCTCACGAAGGACGCTGGTCGGCTCCAGAGAGCAACCCTCCGAAAGATTCTCGAACAAAATGCTGAAGCAGAGTACTTGCAGAACTTAGGCCTCGGAGGAAGAACCGACCCCGAGAGCTTCAAGGCCTGTATCCCTTTGGTCACTCACAGCGACTTGGAGCCTTACATCCGGAGGATTGTCGATGGGGACACTTCTCCCATTCTCACGGGGAAGCCTATAACTTCGATTTCGCTCAGGTGACGGCCTCCCACATGTGCCTCTCTTTTCTATGTCGCTTTTATGGTGTCTGGTCTTGCTAACTTCCGAGATGCTCGTTCGACTTGCCGCAGTTCTGGGACGACGCAAGGGAAACCCAAGTATTTGGCGTTCAACGACGAGCTCGTTCATTCCACGATGCAGATATATCGGACTTCATTCGCGTTCAGAAACAAGTATGGATCTTGAACCTCACTGCTGCTAATGCAAGTTTGTTGGTTCCGGAGTGGTCTATTTGGTGTTCATCTTCTTCTTTGACTCACTTAGTGGGAAAGCTGTGAGCTCTACCTAATGATCGTTTTGGTACTCCATGTCTCCTCATGGCCGAACATTTGTTTGCAGAGAGTATCCAGTCGGCAATGGAAAAGCTCTGCAGTTCATTTACAGCAGCAAGCAGGTAAAAACCAAAGGCGGACTCACTGCCACAACAGCGACGACCAATGTCTACCGAAGCGAACAGTTCAAGCGCACGATGAAGGACATCCAATCTCAATGTTGCAGTCCCGACGAAGTCATATTTGGTCCAGACTTCCAGCAGTCCTTGTATTGCCACCTCCTGTGTGGGCTGATCTACTCGGACGACGTGCAGATCATATCCTCCACCTTTGCACACAGCATAGTTCATGCTTTTCGAACATTTGAGCAGGTGTGGGAGGAACTTTGCACGGACATCAGAGGAGGAGTTCTGTCGAGCAGAATCACTGTTCCATCCATACGTGCAGCTGTTTCTAAGCTTTTAAGCCCCAATCCTGCCCTGGCAGACTCCATACACAGCAAGTGTTTGAGATTAAGCAACTGGTATGGTGTGATCCCAGAGCTTTGGCCAAATGCCAAGTATGTCTATGGAATTATGACTGGATCTATGGAGCCATACTTGAAGAAGCTTAGGCATTATGCAGGAAGCCTACCCCTCATGAGTGCTGACTATGGGTCCTCAGAAGGATGGATTGGTGCCAATGTCAATCCTAGTCTACCTCCTGAGTCGGCTACCTTCGCGGTACTTCCCAACATCGGCTACTTCGAGTTCATCCCTTTGCAGAAACCTGAGGGGCAAGAGCTGGAGCACTGTGTCTCGACCATTCACTATATTGAAGCTGAACCAGTTGGCCTGACCGAAGTCGAAGTCGGCAAAGAGTATGAAATTGTTGTTACCAATTTTGCAGGTATCCGCGCTCCATTATCCTCATTTATCTATTTTCTTACAGTTCTATAGCAGTTCTAAATTCTAGTGATGGAAAATCCAAGGACAATAAAATCACTTTTTTAATCAGCAGAAAAGACTACTGTGATTGCTTGACATCAGCAATTTAGATTTTGAAGTAGCTCAACTTACACTGGTCATTCTACCTGGAAGAAGATCAGTGGGAGTTTGAAAAAAGCTGCTGAACTTTTTTTATTTTAGACTATGACAGAATATAACAAATGAAAGATGAACTGTTTCTAGGAGCCAATTGGTTAAATGCTCTTCCTCAAGGCAATGAGCATGCACTGCAGAGTCAATCCCCTGGCATTTCTATTCTCTTGTCCCTTGTAGACCATTCTCTATTCTAGTGAGTGGAGAATATGCATAGTACTCATTGATTGATAGTTTGGTATGGCACACCAAATTGATTGATTGATTGATTGATGATGTAGTCTCATAAACTATGTTCTGCCTGTTCTGGCTAGTCTGTTAGCTTTGTCTGAGACCTAATGGATGTAATGGTGTTCTTCCTATTAGTCAAAACTTGATAGTGTTTGAAGGTTGATTGAAGTAGTAGATTCATTGTTTGCTCATTCTACCACTGCCTTATTAAACTCTTCTATTGGCTACTAATTGTCCATCTCTGAGCTGTTCTGTCTCCTAAGACATGCTAAACAATTAGGAGCTAAAAACTATAATTTAGATTAAATAACTCTTCCACTTATTGTACAGCTTTCAATCATGATGGTGACTTGTATATGAGTGATGAGTTTAGTTGTTCTAATGCTCAGAATGGATGAGGACAAAGATAGATGATGGGTTGATATAAAGCAAGCAATCTTGGTTTACTCTCCTCGTTCTCTGTCTTATATGTAAATAGCTTCTTACGGTCTTGATGTTCATGTCGCAATGAATGTTCTACCAAGGCCTCAAAAAGAAACTTGCTTTGTTGATGCAATCCATGGCAGGTTTATATCGGTACAGATTGGGAGACATAGTAAGGATCGCCGGGTTTCACAACTCCACACCAGAGCTTCAATTCGTGTGCAGAAGAAGCCTAGTGCTGAGCATCAACATCGACAAGAACACCGAGAAAGATCTGCAGTTGGCGGTGGAAGCAGCAGCCAAGCTGTTGGCCGAAGAAAAGCTGGAGGTGGTGGACTTCACCAGCCATGTGGACACCACGACGGAGCCCGGACACTACGTGATCTTCTGGGAGTTGTGCTCGGACGCCACCGACGAGGTTCTCCGCAGCTGCTGCAGCTGCTTGGACCTGTCCTTCCTCGACGCCGGCTACGTCGGATCCCGAAAGGTGGGTGCCATCGGACCTCTTGAGCTTCGTGTGGTGCGCAAGGGAACGTTCCAAAAGATCTTAGACCATTACCTCGGCCTTGGGGCTGCCGTGAGCCAGTTCAAGACGCCGCGCTGTGTCGGCGTGTCGAACAGCATGGTCTTGCAGATCCTGTGCAGGAATGTCACGGGGTGTTACTTTAGTACTGCTTATGGCACGTAGAACTCTAATTCCCATCCTGTAATGCGAATTATGTTTCTGTAATCCTGTTGGCTTCCTTAACATAGATCTACTGCTTATGTTGATGTAATTCTTATCCGACTGGCTTCCTTTAATCCTCCTGATGTAGTCAACACTTCAGCAGCACCTCGTCGATTCTTCGCAATCACACGATCGATATGGTTGATGTGCACTCGATACTTACATGTCCAACACTTGGGTATCATGTAGGATGATGACATGATCATTATCGTATCATCACACTTGAAGTGACATGATCATAATCAGACAAACACATTATTGCTCCTCATAACTGAGATTGATTACTTGAGTAATGATCCTACCACCAAGGTGCATTCCTCGAACATTAGAATGCATTGTATTTTCCCAATCTCTATATGAGGGTCAACAAGAGAGTGATTTGCTAAGGTACCTCCAAAACAAATCTTCTCATTCGGATAGTTAGCTAAGGAGTTTGAATTTAGTTTTATTGACTAGAAACTCCCAAATAAGTCTATGTCTTCTCTAGCCATCCAACAAGAAGATAAGGAGATATTGGCAAGCTATACAAAGTGAGGATGGTGTCGGACCCAAGTTTGTCCGTCCTCATCAATGCTTACATCTACCGTCTCCAATCGTTTAGGTTCTTTTGGTCACTTATTCGGAGTTGCTATAACAAGTTAAATGGCACATTGTGGTCGAATTCCTTATTGTTGGGAAGAAAAAAGTTGAGTCAAAGAAGGCTATGGTTGTATCATGTTGACCGACCCTTGAATGAAAGGCTAAGGGGAGATTGAATCTCTCAGAGTTTACTCTTCTGAATACCTCCCGTATGTAAGTGTTAATGTAGATAAAGGAAAAAAAAAAAAAGGCTCTCACACCCTATGACTTTTGAGAGTCTCGCCAATGAATAGAAATTGATCCAAGTTCTATCGGTTCCACTAGGATCATGGACACGACATGGAAAACTGATACCTACCTAAAACCTATAAGACATCCCTAAGATCGTGAGAGCTCATTAAGCGATAAGTCATTATAATTGTTAATAGCTTGACATCAGGAGAAACCCATGCTTCGAGTCAAAAGATTTATGCAATAGAATCTCAAACTAAGATATTTTTAGGTCAATGGTGATCCACCCATTATGTTTAAGGAATTGGAAGCTAAGCATCTCGATCCCAAACATAATGATATCTTAGTCATCTCCTTAAGGATTGCTAACGTATTGGTAAAGAGGATCTTAATTGATATTCTCTACTTCCATGTCATCTAAAAGTTCAACTTAACTACAAAGTGTTAAAAAAACTGGGCGACATCACATGCGCAACAGAAGAATAGTAAATAAAATCATAAAAAAAAAGCAGAAAAGAATATCTCATTATCGTGTAAAGATTGATGTGCAAAAATCTGTAAAACAAAAAAACTAAGCGTATAAGAAAGATTGTATTACCTAAAGAGATCGTATATCATTCAATTCTTCTAGATCTATTAGAGAGAATGAATGAGGTTAACTGTCATCTTTTTTGGCGGTGATCTACACAGCAAGAGTTGTGAAAACGCTCCTCAAATCGCCGTCCAAATCTCCCCTTTTTGCGCACCACACAATCAAGATTATTGGATCTCTATCCAATAATTTCTTATTTGCTCTTATTTGATGTCATCCATAAGATCTAATAATTCACGAGCTTATTGGATATCCAATAAGATAGGGGCTCCAACGAATATCTCATATCCGAAACTCTACTCATCGTAATACCTACTATATGTGTGTGACCCTCTAGGCCCAGTATTGAGCTGATTATGAGTCATATCTGTTAAAACTCATTCTGGCTCAATGTTGAGTCATCAACTGTGAATGTATTATGTCATTACGTCATAGTCCCCAAATGATATAGGGAATTCAATCCATTTGACCTATCTGTCCTTAGTTACTAAGTATTTAAAGTCCCTTATCTATCTAATATCCGAGAGACCGTATATCGGGTATGGTGCTGTTAAGCCCATACGATTTTTACTCGAGTCTCATTCTAATCGGATTCTTCTAGAGAACTCTTTCTCTCTCGATCTAAATGATATTGACCATGGATTGTTTGAGCAAGAACACATGAGATATTCCTCTCATGTCACAAAGAGTGGACGATCCTATATTGACACTCAATAGCTCTTGTAAGGTTGGATGCCACTCCCGATGATCGACTGTGGTAGATATGAAACTTCCAGGTCTATAAGTTCGATAGCAAAGAGTAGAGTACTCATATAGGATATCCTTGATATCTCAAGTCTGAAGATTAGATACACCATTATGATGATGGAATCATTGTTTGACAATGAGGTATCATCAATCATCCAACATTTCATAAACAGATCAATTAGTGAACTCATTCTCCAATGATCACATACATTGTATCCCTAGTGTCTCCACATAAGTAGCTATGAGATTAGTCGTCTCCATGGACTATAGTATACCAGTCTGTTCGGTTATCTCAATATCTCTCTTGAGTAACTTATGACCGAGATTATTTAGAGTTTATGTTTAAAGATGAATCGATCTCATTATTGTGATCTCATCACAATCCAATTCTCATTTCACAAATCCATATATATTATTATTATTATTATTATTATATATATATATATATTATCATAATAATAAGCAAAAAAAAAAAAAAGTGTGTGCAGTACCTATAACTAGCACAAAACTCTATTACGCCACTAGAAATGATCGATCTATATGTTACATTTCGGTCAGACAACTATTTAAAGATGATAAAAACTAGATAACTAATGGTATAGATGTTCCATCCACATATAACTCTATTGTTGGATGCCCAACTCTATTGTTAGATAACTACATTGTACTATAATTCATAAGCTGAGCTAAGTGCTGAAAAGTTCGAAGTTCTCTAATGGTCGAATGATCTGAATCATCCGAAAACTATATAAAGTGCCTCGAAAGCATGAATAGAACGAATGAAAAGGCCCCACTATTTATAGTGGTCGAATAACCCTTACTACCCATCGCCTGACGGTTGGTTCAACTAATAAGTGTTATGGCAACACACCATTACTCAAAGGGCAATAATACATGTTTCGAAATCTCAACGGTTCAATGAATCACCACATGGATGCCTTCTTATGATAGGTGACATGATCGTGATGTCCGACCATCATAATGGGACTTCCAAAAATCAAATCCAGCTAGATTCGATGAACTACAGAAATGTCATGCCCATTGGAGACTATCGCTCAAGACCGAGTTGACCTACGAGCCAACCCCATGAGTCAACCCTCGAAAGAAACTTCCAATTCAAATAATAAAAGTTATGTCCCGTAGGACTCTAATTCCCATAATCCTGTCGGCTTCTCGAATCTATTTAGTGTCTCCGTGAAACTTCTTCACGACTGAACAACGATGCAGAATCTTCTGGCCTTCTTATCCTTGCTGAAAACATTGCTTAGTACGTACGTCTTGTGTTGGTGTTCTACCCGTGTCTCATCAGTTCCACTATTGTTTTCGAGAGACTGGGAGTTGGTTCACCTTTGTTTCCAGTACGTCTGGCTCTTTTTGGTTCTTCTGCATGGACGAAACAGTGTAAATAGATTCTCTTTGTTCCTTTGTCTGCCCAGGTATTACTCTCAGCAACGACTCAGGATGAATCTCACAGCGAGTATTATTAGTTCCAAATCCACCTTACCGAATGCTCACGTTTGGTGCAGGAGACCAGGGGATCGAAGTGACGCACCATTGATCCACGGTTGCCGACCCTACAAGGAGACAACTCCACGCGACATGAGCCGGAAAGATGCCATCGACGTGTTCGGCTGCATGGCCGGCCGTCCCCGTCGTGCAAACTTGTGTGGCAACGATCGCATGGAATTGTCTGCACCGGACTCCTCAACAGCGCCGTGATGGCGACGATGTCCATGATTTGACGTTGGCCACTGTTTTCTCTACCCAATTTTCCGCCTTCATCATCGGCATTTAAGACTATCGAGATAAATTCCTGAGAATTATTCGGTTTAACTCGTTATAATTATCGATAACTCCTTTACGATTCAAACGATCAGTCTAAAACCGAGTAAATCTAGCATTTGACTGGAAAGATGAAACGAGTACTACTCTCGGTGAGCAATAAATTTTGAATTCATTGCACGTAGCTCTGAAGGCGATTGTGGGCTCCCGCAAGAGGTCAGGCCTCATAAGAACCGGAGCCGTTGACTTGGTGTCATTAACGCAGAAGCTTTCATGACTGTACCAAATTAAAACGACATGAAACAGAAGAGAGAGAGAGAGAGAGCATTGATTGCTCTATCACGTTTGCTGTCCCTGCAAAATCTTTTCCTCATATGGTGGAAACTAGACACATCGGTGCGGTTTACCCCAATTAGATCACGTTTGACCGGTTTCAGTAGGAGAATTAGGCAGCACCAGCACATACTTCTCGATTAATACTCGATCATAGAGCAATGTTTTTAGTGTCTTGTTGTCCTTTCACAGTCATCCATCAGTTATTTATATCATCCAAAACAATTCTCATAGTTACTTAAAGATCATCATCTCTGTTATCATCGCGGATCATTCTTTAATCTCTCGGTGAATTATAATAGGTTCTCCGTTCCTATTTTGCTACTGCCTAAGCATCGTGTATAATTCCTTCTCTCGGATGACAAAGCCTAAGCTACTACAAAGAGGACACAGAATAGCATCTATCAAATGTCTAATTTCAAACAATTCTAACTATCTAGAATGAGGAACTGAGGAGAAAAGATTCACCAATACGCGTCAACTCCTAATGTTCAGAGGAGGGGGAGCAATTGACCATGCTGGAGGCTACTAGAATGAGGGGCTCAGTGGATTCATTATGATGTATATGGAGTAATAGATATGACACCATTACACCATTCTCTATATGGATTAAAGCTCTTCTGTTATTTCTGATCATGATAAAAATATTGTCCAATTCCGAGAGGGTAAGAGACACGAGATAAAATATGATTCAATGTTTTGAAAAATTCAGAATTAAGGTTTTCTCAAAGTGAAAATTTGACCAAATCAAGATGGTCAAAATTTAAATATGATTAATAAAAATTATGACTAAGTCAAAATTAGTCAAAGTGTCAAAATTTGAGTTGATCGAGTTTAAATCGATTAAAAAATCAGATTTAATCAAACTACATGTACCATAATTTGATCAACATCTAATTTTAACTAAATTAGGTCAAAAATGCTTCTACGAAAATCCTAAGCCATCGCGCAACTTCCTCATCGCCATCATTCATCGTGCCATCACACAGCCCCCGCCACGTCGTGTATGAACATCTGTTGTCATAACACTGCAGAAACAAAGGTAATCCATCACTTGTACTCCAGTCCGTAGATTAATTCCCTAATGCGAGATTAATAAGCTTTTTTTCCTTCAAAAAACAAAAAAAAATTGACATTCCTTCAAAAGAGACGAGTGGGCTTAAATTGGGCCTGATGATGAATTGAATGTGCAGGTCAAGTATGGGTCGGGCTGAGACGCTATAGTGACCAGATGGAGAATGATTTGAATCCGATCCAACAAAAGGTCAAGATTGATCGACACACGGACGGCCAAGATTCCCATAAGAAGACTACGGATGAATCTTAAAGTGCCCGTAACATTTCTTCATGCACGTCAAAGTATGCAATGCGCGAGTTGGAATTGCTTGATACTGTACAACGTATGTCGTACCCTTTCTTTTCCGGAGGCCACGAGAGATGGAGAGGAGACGACTCCCCTCTGCGATAATTGGATCCAATTGATCCACATGGAAACTTTAACGTGCCACGAAAATTCCTCAAATCCGAGTGGTCGCCGAGCCCTCTACGTGGTCCGATGGGCCCCGCCGGCACTAGATACGCCGGAAATATCCGTTCGCTTATGAGCGTCGGCCACGTGTATCCCACGCCATCCACGGGTCCTCCCTGCATCCCCAAACATATCTGGCCCGCCTCGCCCCGCCCCGCCCCCGCCTCGTCCTGCTTCCCCACTCTCCACGTCTCGCCCCCCTCGATCACCACCTTCTCTCCGTCCGATCCCCTTCTTCGGCCGATCATGGCCGTTGGATTGCTTCCCCGGTCTACCAGCGTGTGGTAGCCATTTTCCCTCGCTATATAACTGCTACTTTTTCCCTGCTCCATTCACCGTCTCGAAATCCCACCGGAAGTTGTTCTCTCCGAACTCCGCACGCTAACCGCCGTCATCACCGGTCGTCGTGCATCGAGATTCGCGTCTCGGCATGGGAGTCGTCGCTGTGCCCAGCTCCGCCTCCCGATCGCCCTTCGGCAGCGGCCTCGCCGTCCGCCGGTCGTCGCCGCTCCGCCGACCCTTCTTCTTCTTGGCCTTCAAGGGCGGCCCCGGCCCCAAGTGCTCGGCCTTGGTCACGCCGCCGGAGGCCGTCACGCAGGAGGCCGTGAAGGAGCCGAAGAAAAGCCCAGCGAGAGCCGCCAAGCGGTCCAAGAGAGGGAAGGCCGTCGCCGTCGTCGCGGCCCCCACGACCGCCGATCCCTCCGATGCTTGCCCTCGCGATCCGGACTACAGCGAGGTTGCCGCCGCCCTCGAGAACATCTACAAGCTCAGCCCGGCCGATGTCTCGGACGGGGAGGAGAGCGGCCGCCAGACCGTGGTGAAAGATGGGAGTTTGGGGGTGGACAATGTGGTCAGGAACCGGAAGAAGAGGGTGAAAAGGTTGGGTCTCGAGGAAAGGATATCCATGAGGCGCAGGCCGAAGGAGGAGGCGGGGACGGAAGCAAGGAGAGGCGAAGGAAGGGAGTTTGATGAGGATGTGGAGATATTAGTCAGGGAGTACTCCGGCTCCACCAATTTGGACAGTTTGGACTGGAAGAGGATGAAGATACCGCCAGTTCTTAGCTCGGCCGAGCATACTTGGCTTTTCAAGCTGATGCAACCCATGAAGGTAAGATTTTTCTTCTTCTTTAAATTGTTGTGTAATTATCAATATATCTTGGTTCTTCGAATTATTTCAGCAAGATTCTACTAGAATTCCTTTGATGTTGCTGTCTGTGATTGTGTGGTTGGTTCTTCCCAGACCTTCCTGTTCCTGACTGAAGACTGAGACGTATAGAAAGGATACTATTCAGATCTAGTTGTAATTGGATCTAAGCATCATCATCATTTTTGTAATTATACCTCTGATTGATCTGCTCAAGTCATCATTGGATCACAGGCAGAGATGTAGATGAAATGGAAATCAGGCTGTTGATGTCCAACACTACATTTGGCATTCTTTACTCTTTTACTGAAATAGTTCATAAGAATTTTTTTTACCAAAATGTTGGTACAATAGTTTGTGTCTCACAGCAGGATAAAAAGGTTGGTTTGATTCATGCTATACTTCCACTTTTCCAATATTGACAAGGACCTGTTCTTCTTGAACTACAGGCAATACTTCAAGTGAAGGAGGGCATGTACAAGGATCTGAACAGGGAGCCGACCGACGGTGAGCTGGCAGATGCAGTTAACATGAGTGTTCCACAATTGAGAAGACATATAGAAGTTGCTCGGGCAGCAAGAGACAAGCTAATCAAGGTATCCGATTAGATCAGAGAACCTTCAGCCCATACATAAATTTTTCGAATGATTTATCCAGACAGTGTTCTTACTATACAGTTCCTTTTCTTGTAGGCACACACTTTACCAAAAGTATTTTGATTCCATCCTACAATTGTAATGTTGATTGATATGTCACATCTGAGATCATAGCGTAATGGAATTTGTAGCAATCATGAATTTAGAAGGCAATACCTGGCAGTTGATGCTACTAACTTCTTGCACAATTACATTTAGAGATGTCTTCTCATCTTCTAACCTAATAATGCTGTACAGAATGCAAACGACACCTAAGATCATCTGTTTACATGTATATATGGATGCTTAATAGGTTTCCCTGGTCTCGTGTCGTGTATTCACCATGTTTTGATACATTAATGTTGCTTCTTAGTTGTGGTGGACTTCTTTTCTAGAACCAGTCGGAAGTTCCCAGATAAAATGAGTGACAGTTATATCGTCTTAGTTGGATGTCTAATTAATCATGATTACTGCATATTGCGAATTTGCTTCCATAATATGCCATTTTGTAACCTTGTCTCACAACTTGCAATCATCATTAAGCCACTGTACAGTTACCAAGAAAGTAAAACTTAAAAAAGGAAGGAATCTCAGAACCCTGTTTCCTTGCTATATATGTATTCTTCTGTTTGATGGATAGCATTCTAACTTTGGTTGACCCATCAGGAACTTTTATCTTAGTTGATATTTAGCAAAATGTTATTTCCCCAGAAGAGAATTAATGTGTTCCTCAATTTGCTACAGCACAACCTTCGGCTAGTTTTGTTTGTAATAAATAAGTATTATCCAGAGATTGCAAGCGGCCAGAAGTTCCAAGAATTTTGTCAAGCGGGAGCAAAGGGTCTCATTACTGCCATTGATCGGTTTGAACCAAAGCGTGGTTTCCGTCTATCCACATACAGCCTCTTTTGGATTCGGCATTCTATTATTCGATCAATGACACTCTCAAGCTTCACAAAAGTTCCTTTTGGGATTGAATCGGTATGTTCTATATTCTATTAAATTACTTGTAAAGTTGCCATCAATTTTGCTTCCTTTGAAAACAAAATGTTCATGATCTCCTTAAAGAAAAACCTCTTTCATTTGAAATAATTTGAGTGGTTATAAATATGAGTACCATGTAAGGTTTTGTCCTCTCAGATGAATTTAATCTCATAAATAGTTTTAAGGCAGCTTCTTCTAAGGTTTGAATCATGATTGTCCATGGAACTAATTATTGGTAAACCTTATGTCCAGTGTTAGTTTCGTGTGACTGAGTATTTACATATGCTAGCTGAGAACCTATTATTGGGAAGTGAAACAATAAATAATCTTTCACCTTCTCCTTTGCAAATTGTTGCATCAGATTTGCAAGAATCATGCTGTAATGGTAACTCATCCAGCTCTATAATTTAGTGAGCCTATACTCATTGACTAATCTACTGGTGATGCAGGTCAGGCAAGAAATTAAAAAAGCCAAACTAGAGCTATCATTTGAGCTGGGAAGATTGCCTACCGAAGAAGAGATCGTGGACAGGGTTGGAATATCCTTGGAAAGATATAATGAAGTTATGAAGGCATCAAAACCAGTACTCTCACTCAATGCACGGCATGTGGTAACACAAGAAGAGTTTATCAACGGCATCACTGATATTGATGTAGGAGGTGATAAACGTAGACAGCCTGCAGTCCTACGACTTGCTCTTGATGATGTGGTAAGTGTACTTCAACATCTTTTGAAACTCTTCCAGCTCATGGATGAGAGTCCTCGCGCTCAACACCAGTTCAAATTCATCGACTACTTCCATAAAATTTTGCATTATAGGGCCATTATTTGTAGATCAAAAGGTTGAATCTCTGATCTCATTTAAATTTAATAACTTATTAACAGTCAAGAAGGGAAAAGAAAATCAGAAACAGATCAAGTACTGAGTTGATCTTACATTTGATATTCATTACTTGTTGCAAAATGATTTCAATGATTTTTTTCTGTAGCTGGATTCACTAAGGCCGAAGGAGAGCTTGGTAATCAGACAGAGGTATGGGCTTGACGGCAAAGGTGATAGGACTTTGGGAGAGATTGCGGGAAACCTCAATATCTCCAGAGAGATGGTGCGGAAGCATGAACTGAAGGCTCTCCTGAAGCTGAAACATCCAACTCGGGTTGACTATCTCCGAAGATATGTTTGACTCATGAGTTGATGCATTTGTACCATGTATACGTGTATATATGGTAGTCATTGTACCGATATCGAACTTCCACCTCATATACTTGTTATGGTCAAAGAGAAATCTTTGTATCATAGCCACACTATCAGAAATACAGTGGAATTGTTTATATACAGTCATTCTGGTTGAGTACACATGAAACTAAAGCTATTCTGTGATACATTATTGACTTTTGGTTCCAAACCATGCATACTCATAAAAACACAGATCAATCTCCTATATCTTGCTGTGTTTTTATGACAATTGACTTCAGAAAACATCCTGCTTCAAGTTGTCATTCAACCAAATATTGTGCTTCTGCTCGGTTACGACTTAGTTTATCAGATTTCAGTTTTCGGATAGCGATAATTATTTATAATTTTGCAGGTCTTTGAGTTGTATCACATTTCAGAAATACATTCAACCGAACTATCAGATAATTTGTTTTTCTCTTAGCCAAGATTTATAGGAATTTTAGAAATTTAGCTTTTATGACCCTAATATTTCTCCACCACTAGATTGAAACATACATAAAAGGAACAAGACAATCAAAATAGGTTGATCAGATTTTTTTATGCATTGTCATGTTATGAGATTGCAAAATACCCATGCTTCGATCCAATCTATTAACCTACTGTATCTAAAACATTCGTCCAAAACATTTAAGCCCGAACTAATGTTCGTTTGAATTATTTAAAGCTTCAAAAGCATTGTAAGTTCTATCAGACTTTTGGATTGCAGAATTCAGAGTTGTTCTTTCCAACTATGTAATGACTCAAACTTGGTTCTTAAAGAGACACAGTCGTGCATGCGAGTAGTTTGCCATAAATTGCTGGTTCAGCTGGGCCGGACCGAGTTATATTGGACCGTTCGCGAATCCCGGTCCGACGTCACCGACGAGATACACTGCGAAACGTCGCCTTTACGGCATCGCCAACCCAATTAAGAAACCCTAACTCTGTATTCCAATAACGATCGTCGGAAGGAGAAGCGAAGAGGGTGATCGCGGTGGGTTATTTCTTCCAAGGCATTTCATCTCTGTCGATTACTTTCGTCTCTTGTGGAATCTCCTCAGGCTCCGCTCCAGGTAGCTCTAAAATGCTCTTCTTTGCGTGGTTTTCGCTGGATCCCTTTTTCGTCGTTCGGATTTGGCTTGGGATTTGGGGAATTGCTATGAGAATTATGTCTTCTTGACAAGTTCTGTTCTTTTCTTTCTGTCCCCTGGCTTCCCTCCTAATCACAACATCATGGCCTCATTTGGGATATTTTCACGTGCCAGTTGATCTAATTTCCATAGAGTTTGGATTTCAATGTGATGCTTCTTTAGGCACCTTGAATCCGAATCGACGTCACAGCACTTTGTGATTATTGGGAACAAAACTGCAAGTTGATCTTTTTACCCTAATATTACGTCGCAGCACACTTCGTAATGCTCGTGCAATCTTTCGCACGGTCGATCCTGTCATTAAAATAGTTTTTTGTGTAGCAGTGATCTTGTTTGCCGAACCGTGATACGTAAGCTTCCATTAGACCTCTTGTCGCCGCAGCACAATGTCATCTATCTCTGGTCAACCGCAGTTCCGATACACCCAGCCACCATCGAAAGTAATTCATCTAAGAAATCTGCCATGGGAGTGCACGGACGAGGAACTAATTGAATTAGGAAAGCCGTTTGGTACGATTGTCAAAACAAAGTGCAACGTTGGAGCAAATCGGAACCAGGCATTCATCGAGTTTGTGAGTACTCACAATTGTTTAGCATTTAGCACTTTAATGATGTCCGAGTGACTTTCTTCTGTGCTCTGTTGGAATTACTTAATGCAGGCAGATCTAAATCAAGCCATAGCGATGATCTCATACTATGCCTCGTCAGCAGAGCCTGCACAAATACGAGGAAAGACTGTATATCTTCAGTACTCCAACAGGCAGGAAATAGTTAATAATAAGGTGACGGCAGATGCTGCAAGCAATGTTTTGTTAGTAACTGTTGAGGGTGTTGAAGCTGGTGATGTCAGCATAGATGTTTTACACCTGGTAAGAGATATCGAGCTATCAATGTGTGCAAGCATTCAGTTGATTGTCTACATGGGCACATTTTTAATTATGGAAGAATTTGATGTGATAGAATTCTCTGTTTGTACTTATGATTGTTATTTGACATGATCTAAATGGATCAGCAGGCCCTGTTTCGGAATCTTCTTCGATGGCAGCCTTTGGCATCGGGAGAAAGCGCATGTGTGTTTGTCCTCTCTCCCTCTCCCTTTCCCCCTCTTTCTCCATCTCCCCTCTTTCTCCATTTCCTCCTTGCTTTCAACTGTTACTTATCCCTTCCCTCCCTCCCTTTAACTTCGATGCCTTTAGGGCTGAGCACTTTCTTGTCTCTCTCCCCTGGACCCTGTCTTTTCTTTAGGTTCTCTTTTTAAGGCATACCTTTTCTGTGAGACATCTGTTTGCGAATTTCTTTTACATGGTACAATTTCTTTAATCTACATTAGTAATTAGTTAGTATTTAATTTGTGCTATCGGTGTTATGAATGTATGTTGATTCTTCCTTGGGTCATAAATTTTGTGGCATAATTGAAGTATGGACACTGATCTTATAATGTGCAAAATTAACTTTTGGAAACTTTATCTACTTGCAAAAGCAGATAACTAAGATAATGACACTATTTATTGCCACCTCTTGCTTCCTTTGACTTGGCAATTGATTGCATAATTCTTGTGATCTCCAGAAGTTCTTTCTGGGTATTGTCATTAGAAATTTCACTTCTGACTTAGATCTGGTATCTTTCTCCACTTTTTTATGTTGTAAAGTTGCCAGAAACAAATTCTGAATTTGAGAGGCCCAAGGATGGATGGAAAAAGGTGGAGGAAGTCATCCAAATGTTTATCCCGGCAGTAAAGTGGTATGGAACTTAGTCCGACATGGAGTTTCCAGTATGTGCTGGTGCCTAAATCCTTGTGGGTAGTGATTGTAATTGTTCTTGAGTTAGAACTTTTCTACATGCGTCTGATAAGAGAGATGCTTTCCAGCCATTAGTTCACTGAGTCCTATTCAAATAATAAAATTTTGATCATATCTATTGGAACTTCTAATTACTTCCACATGTTGCTTGACTTTGATGGCTCTTAGTAAACATTGTCAACCTACGTTGAATATTTACTGAAATATCTAATGACAAGTTTATTGATACTTGTCTTAGACTTGTCATGTTTCAATAACAATCCAGCCTACGCTATTTTCCTCTCTTGCTTCCTTTAGGCTAGCCTTTGACCCTAGAGGATACTCTTTCATACTTTCATAGTTGTAGCATTACAAATCATGGTATATTCGGTCCATTCTGAGGTTGTGGAACTTCATATAATCCCTTATCTTGTATGGTATTGGTTTCTTGTTTCTAAGGGAGTATTTTGCACTGGTCTTGTTTTAGGAGGTGTAACTTTGTTACCATTTGACATTCTCATGCTCGTTCAGTCAATCATTTTCAACAAACTAAGAGTCATGGTATTTTAGGTATTCTCTGCTTTTGGATTTGTTCATAAGATTGCTACCTTTGAGAAAACTGCCGGTTTCCAGGTGATACTATCCTCCTTTTTAACTTTTGAGGTTTTTTTTTATAAAACAATTCTGTCTTTATCATTATCCACTCTCTTGTCCATAGGCACTGGTTCAATTTTCTGATTCTGAAATTGCATCTTCTGCAAAAAATGCTCTTGATGGAAGAAGTATTCCAAGGTGTGGTGGTCATTTGTGATTCATTTTTTAGATACACTGGTGTTGCAATTTGGAAATTAATATCTTTTATTTTCCTGGCTGCAGATACTTGCTTCAAGAACATGTTGGTCCTTGTACACTCAAGATAAATTTTTCTGCACATACAGATCTAAATGTGAAGTTCCAAAGCCACAGAAGCAGGTAAACACCCTAGTAATGTTGTTAGATTAAGTGTTATGTGTGAGCAAAGTCTGGAACAGTCCATTTTTGACAATCAGCCTGAACAGTTGTCACCAAAAATGAAAATTCGTTCTGGAGCATATGCACATGTTTGCTCTTTGTGCATGAAGTTTAAGAGTTTTTTTCTTGTTGAGTACCCAAATGTATCCTCTATTATAATATACTATATGTACTTGCACAATTGCACAAAGACAAACATTTATTTTGCAACTGTAAATCTGCCTTTTGAAAATTTGAAATTAGGTCCGTTGCCCTTTTTTCTGATTCATATGCATGTTTATTTGCATTCATCCAGGGACTACACTAATCCTTACCTTCCAGTTGCCCCATCAGCTATAGACATTGCTGGGCAGGTAATATAAATAGATGAATTTTAGTGTATTTGTGATTTGATTGTCAAGCTGATTATGTTGTGGGTGACGTCACAAGAGAAGCAAAATCAAGTCTAATGTGGTATAGTGTTGTATCATTATTATTCTTTTGATTTATCTGTAAAATTTGGTATTGACCAGGATGGCATGAAGCAAGAACCAGAGAGTAACGTTCTTCTGGCATCAATTGAGAATATGCAATATACTGTTACCATTGATGTTCTTCATGAGGTAATTTATTGTAGTTTCTTAACATAATGAGGAATGCTAAACTGCAACTATGGCTGACTCTTCTATTTTTCATTCTTAGGTATTTTCTGCTTTTGGTTTTGTTCAGAAGATTGCTCTTTTTGAGAAGAATGCTGGATTCCAGGCTTTAATTCAATATCCTGGTAATTATTCTGATGCACTTCTTGAAAATTCTGTGACATTGTTGTTATTCTGTATTTGTTTGATTGGATTTCACTCTTTAATTTAATATCCTAGTAATCATCTTGAAGCACTACCTGAATATGCTGTGACATTGTTGCTGGAGCTGTTTGGTTGCTAAGTTATTGTTCCTTTGTTCATTGGGCATAGTTGTTTTAGCCTTAAGGTGCACTAGGTCCCAAAGACTCGGCATATCTGTGAGGCAGGGCACATGATTTAGCAGAATGAACCATACCTAGCAGGGTTTACATGAACATGAAGGCTTTGAAGATGAAATGATACAAGACTAAGATGCACTTAACATTTATCTCAACTAATTAACTCGTGCATCAAAAGAATGTGTGGCACTAAAACTCTAGGCATAAAAACTTCACAAGTTGTAACATCATATCTATGAACTTCAAGAGATTTTTAACATTCAAAGTTTAGTCCTGACCCTATACCATGGGTGAAGACTCAAGCCTGAACTTGGCTTGAAGCACCTTATTGGTATGCTTGTACTTTGTTTTGGGAACTTGGGCCGAAATTCCAGTTGAAGAATTGGATCTTTATTCAAGTAATTACAATTCCTTATTGGCCAATTGTGCATAAAAAGTATAGCACAGTGGGAGTAGCAAGTGTTTAGCATCAGTGAATATTGACTAGAAAAGAGAGGATGATGAAACAAAAGAGTGGCCGATCCAAGTGGTTAAAATCCCTTGTTGGCCAACAGTGCAAAGAGTATTGAACTGTGGGATTAGCAAATGTTCATCATCAGTGGCTAGTGGCTTGAGAGGAGAGGATGGTAGAAGAAAGATGGAGATGGTTATACCTTGGAAGGAGAGGGGAAGAGAGATGATGATGAGGAGTTTGTTGGTGAAGTTGGGTGGTCATGGAGGTGAATGGAGTCACTGAGAAACGTTTTGGGTGAAAGTCAAGACAAAGCAGGAGTTGCTACAGCTAGCAGTGCTAGAGAGTTTGTGTGCAAGGGGGAAGGGTAGAAGTGAATTGTGTTCTGGACTGGTTGGTGTCTGTTATTTTTTAGGCTGTTTCCTGTCGACTTTGGATTGACGGTGTTTTAGACCTTGCTGTTGATAAGCAACATACCTGATAGCATGAGAGGGACTGAGCAGGTTGCGGACATCAACAAAGGAGGTGGAGTTGAAAAGAGCACGATGATATAGAAAGTAGGTACTAACATGGGTCATCCCTCTTAGTGGAGGAATGGTTCATGTTCTTCTAGGTGGCCTTTAGTCCAGGTTCGTATCTCTTGAATCAAAATGGGAAGGAGCAATTTAGATTTCTAGACTTTGTTGTTTGGTTAGATTTGGTTTTTAGCAGGATGGCTTTGAAATCTTGACTAAATAAATGGAATACTCATTCACAATGGATTGATGTTTTTTTTCAATGAAATTTCCTGTATTAGATTATGCATAGGTAGACATATTGTTATTTGTCTAAATATATCATAGTCATGCACATTCTTATGCTACGTGTTAGTATTCTCTCGTAACTTTCTGCCTCCATAGAGATGATATTTGATTATTGGCTTTAAAGGAGATCAAACTTACCATAGCCTCTTTTCTAAATTATGTTAGTTAATTTGAACTAGGTTGTAGTGCTGCTTTGCTTGATCCTGAGGTGGGAAGTACTGATTAGCTGCTTAATCTTGTCTGCTCTTGTGATTTTTATGCTCTCTTCATGTTTTTACCTGTATATACTATTCCTCCATTTACATTTCTCTGGGTTGTGAAAACTGAGTTTTCTATCAATTCTCTTATAAATACATGGACTTGTGTGGTTCTTTGATTGGTTTTATGCTTGCATTATAGATATTCAGACTGCAAATATCGCCAAACAGGCCCTTGAAGGACACTGTATTTATGAAGGAGGATTTTGCAAGCTTCATCTGACTTATTCACGCCACACTGATCTTAATGTGAAGGTAATATTAGATCACCAGGAAATTAAGTCTTGTTGGGCTGACTGTTTCCATAACCTGCTACCCACTTGCTTGAGGACATCAGTAGTTTTATTTACCTTCTTGCTAATTAAGTCTTGTTCTAGTATGATAGGATGAGTAGTAATACTTGGGTTTTCTTTCCGCTGACAACTCGGCGATTTGTGTTCTAAAAATAAGAAACAGAATAGTATTCATTTCTTTATTCTGAGGATATAAAAATGGGTATTGTTTTCAAGCAAGCTCTTGAAGAGTGGTGTATCTATTGAGGATTTTGCGAGCTTCATCTAACATGAAGAGCAGTGTATCGATTAATGAATGCAATCTCGTACCGGAGCCAAAAAGGAAGTTGAGGAGGTGGTGGAGGAAGAGGAGGGAGGAGGATAAATGTTGTGATAAATGATTAATGCAACTTGCACTTCTCGACTACACATATAATAAAGATTAATTGTAAACAATGCCAGAGGATGCTTGATATAGGGTGAGGAACAAGAATAGTATTTTGGTAATTATTTTTTTTAAAGGAGCGGATCTTAGCTAAATTTATCAGAAAACCCTATATTATATTGTTATTTTAGTGTGAACCTTGTTGTTAACATTTTGCTGAATAGCTGTGATCTTGCAGAATGCAGTAAGAGGAATAACATTAGTCTCTTGTGGAAGTGCCAAAAGTAGTCCAGGGCCTGACCAAGAAAATCAACTTTTTTTTATGTCTTGATCATTTTGTGGCCTTCAAACGACCTTCTCTATTGCCTTTGGATTTAGAACCTAATCAGATCATGCTGAATTTGCTGCCCAGATTTGCTTAATATACATGACTTCTTATAGTCCAAGTATAAGGGGTGCCATAAATCTGTGGTACTTATCCTTATTTCCAGAAAATTGAGTTCCTGATAAGAATGCCATTTGAAGCCTGTTTTGTGTTGTTCTTGATACTGGGTTGACTACCTGTCATTGCAATCTGGATTTAGAACGAGGAGTTGGTAAAACAAGAATAATCAAGGTAGGTGTGGCGTGTTTTAGTTATGATTGGATAGCGAATTGCTTGTATTTAACATCTTGAAATATAATTTTCTTATATATAAACAATATATGGACAAAACAATCATCTTACATCTATAACAAAGTTCAGGTGTTACTCAGAACCTGAATATGTTTTGAAGCATCCAACATATTTAGAGTATTTAATTCGTATTGCTTTGTAGATTGCTGTGGTTACTTGTATTACCATATTGTTGGTAGCTTAGTTTTTATAGGAAACCTTGTGTTGCCATGTGGTGGTTCTTTCTGTGTAAATATTGCCTCCTTTTATTTCAGATCAACAATGACCGAGGCAGAGACTACACTGGAGGAAACATTGCTACCGTGAGCAATCAACCATCACTTCTTGGTCCTCAGCCAGTCCCCATGCCTGGTGCCACAGTTCATTCATATAACAACATTCCATATCCGGCAATCTCCAATGGAGTCTCACTTCCTCAGGTACCTCAAGCTGCTGCTAGTTGGGACATACGATCTGGTGCAATGGCACCATTACAGCTGCACAACCAATCATTGCCTCCACAGCTGCATAATCAACCTTTACCTCCACATCTGCACAATCAACCTTTTCATCCACATCTGCACAATCAGATTCATATTCAACATGTAGCTCCTCCAGGTGTAGCTCCACACATGATGCCGTTGCCTGGTCAGCGGAGACAGCAACTTCTATTTCGGCCTCCGCAGCCATATGGTCATTGAGTGACCTTCGCAAGGTTTAATATCACAAGAAAACCAATCTTGTATTATTACTTTACGCTCTTTTCCTTTTTCTTTCTTTAACTGTTGTAATAGTTGTGCTTCACATTATCTCAGGTTACCGTTTGGTTTGGATTCAGTTGCAACGGACGCATTGTACATGTAATGAGCGAAAACATGAGACTTATTATGCTTGAATGATATCCGTCATCAACCGATTACTTGTCCTTATTTTTCTTGTATGTCAGCTAGTTTTGTATTATGGATACTTTAAAGTGGAGTCAAGGTATCATGGAAACATAAGTTGTAAGTCTGTTGTTGCAGTAGCAGCTTTGATACTTGCCCATGTCTAGCCTCTATTCTACCTTTATGTGTTGGGGCTTTTCATGTACTGATTATCTTGTGGAATGTTAAAGCCTTGGCGCTTGTTTTTGCGTGCTATGCGTGAGCTTCGTGCTGCTTTTTCTTTCATTATCGGTGTTCGGTGATGGTTTATCTGTATACATTTAGATCACAACTAGATTTTTGACATGCCTATGGCTTTTAAACCTACATTCATCAATGTGGATTGCATGCATGAGTTTTATTTCTGATCAGAAATGACCGTCGGGTAAATTGAATGAAAATTTTGGTCCTTTGCTAGCTGAGTTGGTTTCAAAAATAGATTTGGCAAGCATGCATTGCTATTGAATCTACGCCCCCTACCCTCCTTCCCACATTGTGGTGGTGTAGAGGCTGCAGAGGTGGGTTGGCTTATATTGAATATTGATGGAGCTTTTTGTAAGGATTCCCGCCTTAGGAGCTTTTGCACAAAGATGTTTGCGGTGCCCGACGACCTTCGGCTTGCTGCTGATGAAGGTATGCAATCAATTGTTATGGAAACTATCGTTGTCAAAATCCTTAACAAGGATTTGGAACCTTCTTGGAATTTGATTAATGTACGATATATTTTTGGAGTCGTTCCATATTGTTAGAGGTGCCTAGGAAAGATAACTAATAGAGAGTACGTTGTCAATTAAAGATAACTAATAGAGAGTACGTTGTCAATTAATCATCATTCAGTACGTAATCATCACGTGATGTTCAACAGGGGAGAAGACGAAGGTCATCCTTCATTCATCTGCCAACGTGAGCAAACGTTCAAAGCAGACAATTATGGATTATTCCTCATCGCTTATGTGAACAAAAAGGTCAAGGAAAGGATGTTGTAGGCGATTAGAGAGTGTCTCCCCGTAGAATATTTCATAAAATATTTTATTTCTTTATAACTAGATATAAAAACTCATCTTCAATAGAATGAGAAAAATGATTATCTTTTTTGACCACTTACGTCCGCACTTATATACCTCGGGCTACTAACTTGGGTGTTAGAGGGACTAGATCGAGAAACCTCTTCCGACATTGATCTTCATGTAGGTGGCACCTCGGGAGCTCGGCGTTTCCACTTTGGAGGCTTCTTAAATAACCCTACACATTCGGGTCCAGACCATGTCAAGTTGACCAGGACGTTAATGATTTCTTCCCTTAATATTTTTGACGCTAGAAAGTGGATCCGATATTGTAGGAACTCTCGATCATTGACTCTCTTAATGAATGCTCGAGCGAGGATGCTTTGATCTTAACCCACAGTATTTTCACTCAAGGGAGCAATAGCCACCCATTTCACATATGGACGCATCCACCTTAATACAAATATCGATGAGGTATTGACATCTATTTAATGACTTAGGCTTTTTACTTCTTATGAGTCCAACTACGACATATGGACTGACGTTTGGAGGAGATACGATGAGAGTTCTAACAATCCAAAGGGGAAGTGCTAGTTGACCCCACATTGGGTTAGTCACCGTTCACTTAGAAAATCTAGGAGGAATCGATTTCAGTGAACTTCCACCTCCTATCATTGGAGATATTCAATGGTGACCTGATGGAGTATATTATAGTTTTCCATGCCCAAATGTCATTATATGACACTTCGGACACTTTGATGTATTGTACCTTCTCGTTCATGTTAAGAGGCCTAACACAAGAATAATATGCCCGCCTGAAGTCACTTTTCATCATTTTTTTTCCTAACTTATAAGGGAGTTCAAACTTCACTTCCTTGAGAATGTGCACTCGAGGCCATTAGGGGCAATGCTTCTTAGACTCAAGCAAGAGGAGGAAGAAACTCTTACAGACTTTATCACTCGGTTCACTAATAAAATCCGAGACATGAAAGATGCCCATCCATTGCTCATAATACATACATTCACGATGAGGCTCAAGCTCTCTTATCTCTTCTAGTTGTTGGTAAATAGACCATCGACGATAGTACCAGAGGTACTTCGAAAGGCCAATTAATATATTGCCACCGAGATAATGGCCTTCGATAAGCATGAGGAATAATGCAAGAGGCCGAAGCAAGAGTGACCACAATCCATCCTGACCTCGAGGTCATTGTAGTGAAAGAGGAACGAATAATCAAAGTTACTTCACCCAACGTCCAAGCTGTCCCCCTTGAATATATTTAGAACTGAAGTTTTTCTACATATTAAAGGAGAAGGGACTTTTAAAAGATCCTCATCCGATGAAGACTCAATGAAAAGAGATGGGTCCAAATATTATTAGTTATACTAGGATTACAACTATGACATAGAGGATTGTCAGTGACTTGAAAGAGTAGATTGAAAAACTCATACGTCGAGGACCCTTGAGCAGTTCATCCAAAAATATCGAGAACCCTCATCTCGACCTCAGGGGCCAGTAGAGAGATATATTAACGTCATCACTGGTAGACTTGCCTTAGGGGGAGACAACTCCACGAGTTGTAAAACTTATGCCCGAGTTATAATTGAAAGCTCCCAAGGATAGAGGGTGACTTGGAGATAACTTTCAAGGATAAAGGGTGACTTGGAGATAACTTTGACTCAGAGGGTGACTTGGAGATAAGGGTGACTTGGAGATAACTTTGACTCAATGCTTTGATAGTTTCTATAAAGATGATTAATACTTGGGTGTAGAGGGTCATAATTGACATAGGTAGCTTTGTTGATATCTTCTACTTTGATGCTTTCCAAAAACTCGAGCTTTTGACTAACAACCTTGCCCCTATGACTTCTTCACTAACGGGGTTCACGAGCGACTCTATCTCCCCTCTTAGGATTATGAATTTACACATCACATTCAGAGATGAGTTATGCTCCAAAATAATACTAAGTAGATTTATGGTGGTAGATAACCTCTCGGCATATAATGTAATTATAAGTCGACCTACACTTAATAGATAAAGGGTGATGGCATCCACCTACTATATGGTGGTAAAGTTTCTGACGAGAACTGGTATTAGAAAGTTAAGAAGCAACTTAAGGGAGTCGCACTAATGCTAGTTAACGATAATAATCATATTAAAAAAAAAAAGCTTGGTTCGAGGTGCCATCTATAGACCCCTAAGACTTCACTAAGTTCGTTCCACATCTTGAGTCAGTGGAGCCATTGATCGAAGCACCCCTAGACAAGGCTCGACTCGATCAAGTTGTCAAGATCGAGGTAGCACTTCTCGAAGAGAGAGGTGCAATTCAATAACTCCTTCGAGAGAATGACTCTCCAACATTGTACTCGTTAAAAACTTTAATAGAAATTAGAGGATGTATGCTGACTATATTGATCTCAATAAGACATGTCCAAAGGATGACTATCCTCCTTCTTAGATTGATATGTTGATTGATATTATCTCGGGTCATGCGCTCCTCATATTTAATTATTTTTCTAAGTGTTGCATTCTTTTAGCACGGGTTGTATTCATTCCTTTTATGTTAATATATTTTTTTTTAAAAATCAGATAAAGACCTAAAATAATTGTATTTGAAGCAATAAATAAGTTGACTAATATTACTTTGATTAATGATGATGTAAGCGATTCATGTAGCTGAAACAAATTGGGAAGCAGACCCTTTTCCACATCCTCGTTGTTGACCACGGCACCAAATCTATTGAACAATCTGGAGGGATCATCTACCAGTAACTGGCTGCTCCAAACTCCCCGACCTTATCCATTTGTTCTGCACAGTCATGGCTGGCCATGGTGAAAAGGTCGGGTCTTCCTCTACCACTGCGCTCAGTCTCCTCCTCCCTCCTCTTCCCTGCTCTTCCTGAACCCGTTACTGTCCACTTCAGTGTCCTCTCATGGAGCAAACCCTCTCCTATCGCAGCTTTAGACCCTCTTCCCCTTGCAAGCGTTCCGCCGGCCTGAGAAAGAGATGGAGAAGAACGAGCTCTCCCGTCCCGCAAGCCCTACTTCAATCCTCACCCGCCGCCGTCGAGACTTCCCCTGCTGTCCTCACGTTCCCTTCCCCCTCACTCGCTTTAGACGATCCCATCTACTCCATATCTCTGGGCTCAGTCAAGCAAGTCCATGCCCGGATTCTAAAGGCCGCAGAGCCGCGGAGCTCGAAGTCCGCTGTGGACTTCCTCATTCAAGTCTACTCGAAGTTCGGAGATTTCCGATCGGCTGCCGCAGTTTTCTTTATTGCCTTGCAATCTGACACTCTTTCGTGGAGCTATCTGATCGATTCTTTCGACGGCGCCGGAGAAAGAAGTACCCGCGAGTTGCTCGAGATTTTCCGGGAGCTGCATAGGATAGGAATCACGCTCAGCGTAGGCATTTTCCGCAGAGCTTTAAGGAACTGTGCGGAGTCAGTAGATTTCTGGTTGGGTTCTCAGATTCATGCGCATGTTACCAAAGCAGGCCTGGCGAATGAAACTTACATCAGGTGCTCTCTGCTGGATTTCTACGCCCGTTGTTGCAGCTCAGAATCCGCCGATAGATTGTTTGAAGAGTCGTCGTTTACCGAGGATTCGATTTTGTGGAACAACTTCATTGTGCTCAATGTGGAGAGAGGGAAATGGATCGAAGCACTCGAATTGTTCCGAATGATGCAGCTCGTTGGCCTGGAAGCTGATGAAGTCACAGTGGCCAAAGCTCTGCATGCCTGCGGGAGACTCGAGGCTGTCAAGCAAGGCAAGGTGATACATGGACATGTCATCAGATCAGGGAGTTTCCTGTGCGCACTGGTGAGCAACTCCTTGATCTCCATGTACTCCAAGAACTCGCTGGTGAAGCTAGCGAGGAGAGTGTTCGAGTACATGGGAGGAAGGACGCTCGTGTCGTGGAATTCCATCATCTCCTGCTGTTCTCTCAATGGGTTTCTCGAGGACGCCTTGGAGCTGTTCCGCGACATGGTGGCTTTCGGAGCGGAGCCCGACGTGGTTACTTGGAATTGCTTGATCTCCGGTCACTCTCACCACGGATCGCCTCACCGGACTTTCGAGCTTCTCCGAAAGATGCAGGAAGATGGATTCCAGCCGAATTCCAGCTCCATCACAAGTGTTCTTCGTCCCGTTACCCATTCTGGTTTGGTTGAGTTGGGCAAGACAATCCATGGATACGCTATCAGGCACGGGCTCGATCGGAAGGTGTTCGTAGGAACTGCGCTGACAGACATGTACGTCAGATGTCGAAATCTATCTAATGCTCGAAGTGTCTTCCATAGAATGAAGCACAGAAACGTACTTACATGGAACTCGATGATTTCAGGGTACGCACATGAAGGGTTGTTCGAGGAAGCTCTGCAACTGATGGAGCAGATGGAGGAGGAAGGAGAGCAGCCCGATTTGGCAACATGGAATGGCTTGATCTCGGGATACTCCATTCATGGGCGAAGCAAGCAGGCGGTAGTACTAATTCGTCAGCTGAAGGCAAACGGTGTGGTTCCAAATGTGGTCTCATGGACTGCAGTCATCTCCGGTTGCTGCCGCAATGAACGATACGAAGACGCCATCTACTTCTTCAGGGAGATGCTGAGCGAGGGAGTTCAGCCCAACTCGGTCTCTGTCGCTTGCCTGCTCCGAGCTTGTGCAGCGATGGCCCTGCTAGGGAAGGGCAGAGAACTGCACTGCTTCGCGGCGAGGAGAGACCTCGACGACGATATCTTCGTGGCCACCGCGCTCATCGACATGTATGCCAAGTCCGGCAGTTTAGCCGAGGCCAACAGGGTCTTTGAGAAGCTCAGGCACAGAAACCTGGCCTCATGGAATGCCATGATCATGGGATTCGCAGCTCACGGTCGAGGTGAAGAAGCGATTTCACTCTTCGATCGGATGTGTGGAGAAGGAATCAAGCCAGATGGTATCACCTTCACTGCAGTTCTCTCAGGGTGCAGGCATTCAGGTTTGGTGACCCAAGGATGGAAGCTTTTTGATGGCATGAAAGGGTTCGGTGTCACCCCAACTCTGGAGCACTACACTTGCATGGTCGATCTCCTTGCTCGATGCGGATACCTCGACGAGGCATGGGACTTCATCCAGAGAATGCCATTGGAGGCAGATGCTGGCATCTGGGGCTCCCTGCTCGCAGCATGCAGAACTCACAGAAACGTGGAGCTCGCAGAAATGGCTGCCAAGCAACTCTTCCAGTTGGAGCCATCAAATCCGGCAAACTATGTGTTGATGATGAGCATATACGCCTGCGAGAACCGCTGGGAAGATGCTGAGGACGTGAGGGATGCGAAGAATGCAGCAGGAGTGGAGAGCAGGGGTGGATGGAGCTGGATACAGATCAACCAGACCGTGCATGTCTTCGGCGTGGAAGGAGGACCACCTCACCCTGATACCGGGGAGATATACTTCGAGCTGTATCGACTGGTGTCGGCGATGAGGAGACGAGGATATGTGCCTGATACCAGCTGCATCGCCCACCACATTGGAGAGGAAGAGAAGGAGAAGTTGCTGCTGAGCCACACGGAGAAGCTGGCAATGGCATATGGGCTGATCTGCACTGGTGAGGGCACAGCAATTAGGGTGATAAAGAATACAAGAGTGTGTAGTGACTGTCATACGGTGGCAAAGTACATGTCGCAGATGACTGGTCGCGAGATTCTTCTCAGGGCTGGGGCTCGGTTTCACCATTTCAGGGATGGAAAGTGCTCTTGCAACGACTTCTGGTGAAGTGGAAACAAGATGATCTTGAGACAACTCATGGGAGATGGGAGAACACTGAAACCTGCAGATAGAAGATAGAAGATGATCATGTTCCTGATGATGGCAATCGCTTACCAATACGGATGATCGTGTTCAAACACATTGTTCATCAACGACTGCTGCAGAGAAGAAAGAGTCTGCAATGCCTGCAACCATCAGAAGCTGCATCATGAATATGTCCAAGATTTCATCTCCATCAATCGATAAGTAATTGCAACGAGCTGAGAATACACTGACCTGTCATATTGGTGAAGATAGTTGCTGTGCTTGAAACTGGAAGAGTTTGGCCAAAAAAAAAAAACACACTTTGTAAGAAATTGGAGTAAGAAACACTAAATGTGAACAACATTTCACAGCAGGAGATATGAAATGTATGTATCAGGGAGACAACCTGCTGTCTTACTTTTTGATAAATCACTCAAATCATTCACTTGACACATTAGAAGTTTCTCTGGCTTTTAGTGTTCCAATCCTTTTATGCTTCAAAACAACTGGATATACAAGTATCATCAGATCTCAAATCTCTTATAAACATTCACCAAAATGTAAAAACACCCCCTTTGTTGCAGATTAAGGGTATTTTCCACAGAAATGGACACCAGAAAGCATTAGTAGAAAAGCTCGTGTCATTTGCGCTGGTCAACTCTGTGCAAGGTGATGGCTGCACCTTAAGGGCACCGCCACTCACGTCAGGGCACATCCATGGCACTTTGCGTGGCCCATTGACATAGAGCTTCACATTCGTGAGGCAAATTCGAGTGAAGGGAGATTTCTTGATCCCCTGTATTGTTTCAGGCTGCTGCATACCCACACCTCTAACATTCTTGATTGTTAATCCATCAACAACAAGAAGAGCATTAAGGCCATATTTGTCATCTGGGTGACCTCCCACATTTCCTGCGATCCTCAACCCCTTGTGAACGTTGCTTAGATTCACGTCTGACACCGTTATATTTCTGATGAACCCATTGACATAGAGCTTCACATTCATGAGGCAAATTCGAGTGAAGGGAGATTTCTTGATCCCCTGTATTGTTTCAGGCTGCTGGATACCCACACCTCGCACATTCTTGATCGTTAATCCATCAACAACAAGAAGAGCATTAAGGCCATATTTGTCATCCGGGTGACCTCCCACATTTCCTGCGATCCTCAACCCCTTGTGAATGTTGCTTAGATTCACGTCTGACACCGTTATGTTTCTGATGAACCCTCCCCTGCCAGCATTGGTCTTTATATGGATCCCAATGGCGGTCCTGAATACATTTAAGTTTTCAGCTAAGACAATCTCTACTCCACCAGAAGTTTAACTACCTACAGCAAGACCAGCAAAGGGACTGGACCTTGTTAATCACTGAATGGTTATCCCAGAGCTAGGATGAGCATAAGCAATGGCATACTCATCCCAACCACTCTTCATAGCCACTAAATCATCCCCTGTTGAAATGTAGCAGTCCTCGATACACACATTAGAGCTTGAATCTGCAAGATGCACAAAGTCGATAATTCAGTAGTTTAAGAACTGGACATGTTAGTGTAGCCAAAAGAATTGCTGTCATGCTTATTATGAGAACATGTGCCCCGGTGATGGATATCAACATAATGTCACTGAGTGCTACAGATACAACCATCTTAATAATATAACAGTAGTTTTCGCTCAGTAACATAAAGAGGATGAGCTCAAATAACATACCTGGATCGACTCCATCAGTATTAGGAGAATCATGTGGAGCCAAGATAGTCACATTTCTCACTACCACATTGCTGCAATGATAAGAATACATAATGTTATACGATCTCTTCGAAGTTTTAAATAGAAATTATAGGGAAAATATATTCTATAAGCAAGGAGAATATATGCAACATCCTAGCTCTATGGCAATCAATTGGCCATCAACCATCTCACTGGTAACCTAAATTTTAACTTTCACCTGTCTACTATTTTCCAGGTCTTCGCAGAAAGCTACCTTGGAATTTCCAAGCTACAAATTTAAAATTGCAACCAAGGAGAATAGAAGTTAATATGACATTTCTAATAATGTCATGAACCTCCTGTGATGGAAGGATAATGATATTAACCAAACAAATGGTCAATTAGAGTTTTCACATAAAGCAGAAGTTTCAAAGGTTTTATGTATCGGCAGTGATGTATGCGAAGTCTTCTTTACGACAATTTCACCCAGGAGAAAGATGCTCAAGATTACAAAAAGAATACCCATATGCAGTGTTGACATTTGTATTATTAAAGAAAGTGGCAACAATTTCCTTTTTTTCCTTTTTCTTTCTTTTTACCTGCACTAAACAGGGTGAATATTCCAGAAGGGTGAAATCTCGAAGACAATATTAGAGATGATGATATCTATAGAATGCATGATCTCCAAAAGGTTTGGTCTTGTAAAACGTAGGGTTGTCTGTCTCCATATATTCCACCACACATCATTGATTTAAAAAGCGCTAGGCGCCAAAAGGCGTTAAGGTCCAAAAACGCCCGAGGCACTAAGCGCTCACCCGAGCGAAGCGAGGTGCTAAAATATAAAAATATATAATATAATTAATAAATATAATTATTTAAAATTTTAAATAAAAATATGCTATTATTAATCTATTAACGGTATTGAAAATTAATAATTTCAAATAAACCTAACAATATTAACAGTATACAGAAGGAGAAGAAGGAAGAGTGTAAGGGGGTGCTGACTGCTGACTGAGAAAAGAGGAAGCGACAGCAGTAGCGAGAGTCAGAGCGGGAGTGTAAGGAGGCAGCGATAGCGGGACCAGGAATGTAAGGAGGCAGCGGCAGCGAAAGTGTAAGGAGGCAGCGGCAGCGGGAGCAGGAGCGGTGAGCAGCGACAGCGGTAGCGGTTGTGAGCAACGATAGCGGCGAGCAACGGGCGCGGGAGCGGCAGCGGCAACGAGCAGGGTTAAGGTTGGGCAGCGACAGCTGATATCGGTTTTAGTTTGTTCAATTGAACCAACTAACCACCGGAGACCGAACTAGACCTAAAATCCTGGTTCGATCGCCTGGTTTAACCCAGGCGCTCGCTCGAAGGGCCCAGCACCTGGGCTCGGGCGAGCGCCCAGGCGACGCCTCTTTGAAGCGCGTCGCCTGGAAGTTTAGCGAGGCGCTCGGGCCTCGCCTCGCCCGAGTGCCTAGGCGAGCGCTCGAGTGCCTTTTTAAATCACTGCCACACATCACCTTGGCCATCGATTGTTCAATTCTCACTAGAAGAAATAACCGTCATTGAGAAATCAATCATGCAAATGCATAGTAAGTCTAGTTAGCAAGTGAATATTGAGAAAAGAGTACGATCTAGGACTTTCTTTAAATAAAATTGTGTATACTAAAACATAGAAAAATCATTAAAGAAAAACTAAAGAGAAAAAAAAAAGAAAAGGAAACATCAGTTCCTGCTAGTCTTTAAGTCAATGATCCTTTCTAACTTGGAGATGTTTACCTGTACAACAGCTGGGATTGTTGATCCACACAATAACTTCCATCCAACTCAGAACATCTTTTGCACCATATAAGAGTCGAATCTCCTTTTTCTAACATCAGTCAGCCATATGGGCTGCAATGATAATCCTTTCTTTCTTTGTTGATCATGAAGAAGATCTATTTGAGCTCAAATGTGGTCATGTATAATAACATAGTTCTTTATAATGGGATCACATTAACAAAAGACTTACTACCATTTTGGTAAGTCATTTTGAAAAAACTAAATGCAAAAAGAAGTTGAAGCTTAAGAAAACATATATAAGTCTCCAGCTTAAGATCAATGATGCAGAAGCTATCCAGTCATCTTTGTCTTATGCTTCTAGATGAATAATTAATCTAAAATTTAGTTGTACTCTTAGCTCCCATCTACTTCTGTTTCTATGGAATGCACAGAGGGATGCCCACCCTTTTCTGCAAATAAAATAGCAACAACAGGTAGCAAAGACCAAAACCAAAATCTAAGAGCAAAACCTGCAATAATCACATCTTGAAGCCCATTTCCATGAATCAACTCATGTATCTCCCACCCGGAAGCTCACGTCCTCTCCCATATGATGGTGAAGGATCGATCAAGGGCCAACTCGATGCATCCTACACCAACCGATAACTAAGATCAGAGGAGGGGATGAAGTTTCCACCCGAGCATTGCCATAAACAGTCGATCCAACGCATACTGCCGCAGTTTTCACTAATCAAGGGAAACAGTTTATCCTGGTATTTCCATCACTCACCAGCTTTACGCTCTCCTACTGATACAAGACATTGCAACGAGAAGTAGGTCGAGAGGCTCTTGGGTTCTTTCTCCTCCAAACTAAGAACAAAAAAACTCCGAAGCAAAAGGGAATAGGACCGTAACCCGGGTGGCCTTGATGACGGCGCCCGCAGCAAGGAAGAGCGTCATGTGACTGGCGAGGTTGAAGGCTCCAGCGAGCCAGACCCCCGCAGGGATGCAGAGAAGCGTTCCGTTGTTCGAATCGGGAGACGGCGCTCTCGAAAGCCGCCGTGTTAAGCGTCCGCCCGTCGCCAACTCCTCCGAAGTCGGCCATCGACACCACCTCCCCCCGCCTCTACATCGGCACCTTTTTGTACCGCGAGGAGGATAGCCAACAGCAGCGGCGCCACCGGCGGCCGCCACACCATATCTAAAACTCAAACAAAAAGAAGAGTACAAAGAGGCACCGCCGGTGGTTTTTAGAAATGGGATCTCACTAGAAAAGCCAAACAACGAGTCTTCTTTCGGGAATAAGATCTCACTAGACAAAGAAGAAATGAGCAAGATCGATCAGTCGGCGGATCCCAAGAAGACTTCAAGTGGAAGTGGAAGTTGCGGATACCTGTTTCAGCGATCATAAGATCGAAACTAGGCTTTGTTCTTGTTCTCTCTAATATTCTTATACGAGATAGACTCGTTCTGGAACCCAGAATCCGGCTCCGAAACGGGTAGTCTTCGATTAAAAGGAAAACAAGAAGAGCATGATTACCAGTGACATATGGCCTGGGGATTAAATTTGATTGTGTGGGACACATTATTCTTGGTCTTCAACCAACGACGTCTTTCTTCCATGATCTATCTGTACAGGTTGGGAAAGTTGGGGAAAAGAGACTCAAGAACATGAAACAGACTAGGACACGAATTTAGATCACCTGGAGCAGCAGCGTGATGAAAAGAGTCTGGCAATTGATGTCACAGTGTTATCATTGGCTCCTGACAACCATTTCACCATTTACACTGCAATTATCACATCTTTTTTTTTTTAATCTTTTTCATTTTGGAAAGTTAGAACGTTTTGCTTTGTGTATGTGATGCTTGCACCAACAACAACCTATTATCATCCCACGCCACAGAATTCTGCTGATAAAGTTGCTGTTTAGACCCGTTTGGCAACACCAAAAACAATTGCAGATGTCATGATCAGAATGTTCCTATGGCTTTGAAGAATAAATTAACAAATGAAACTAGGCCTGGAATGATCATCTGATAGGCTCGATAACATGCCCACCTGTTGGTTGCTGACCGGGGAGATTTCGGCAAACATCTTGACTGGCAGGTACGTAGTGGATATCAAAAAGAAAAGATGGAAAACTGCATCTGTGCCGTCTCCGTGATACTTCAATCTAGTGTTCCTGCTGGAGTTGGAGATTCCCTGTCAAGATTTTCCTGATGGAATCTGACTACGATGCATGTGATGTTGTCTGCACTGCCACAAGAGAAGGCAGTCTCTGTTAACTTGCGAGCTGCAGCCTCAGGTTCATCTTCCACTCTCACAAGCGAAACAGCATCCTGATTGACATGGAAAACAATGATAAACAATACACAGTTACTGTCAATAGCAATGGAAATAATACACAATTATCTGCATAAATGCAAATGGACCAAGCAACCAGAGTTGTACCAGTCAAATAAGAAAGGCCAGGTCATGGCAACAAGTACTTCAAGCACTTAAACCCATGGTTTGATTTCATATAAATGCAGAAAGACAAGGTAGGATGAGCCAAACCATTTCTCTCTGGAGCTAGGTGTTGTTAGTAATACTGCTTGGTGGGTTAAGAATATCTATCCAACGCTTTGTCACTACCTAGACCTAGGCTTTACCGTGTTGAAGTCAACACAAAAGGCATGTGAAGCTGCTAAAGAGACTGACCAAAAGCCAAGATACAGAGAGAGGTAAAGTCCAAAAGACTTCAGATTCACCTCAGTAAAAGCATCACTACTCAAGTCAGCTAAGGGTGTTTCAAGGAATGGAGAAGGAACCAACATAATGAACCAGGGATTGAGAAGTAGTTTTCATTGACCTTCTGGAGGAGTCTGATGTCAGAGAACTGCCAACTGGAGTGCAACTACTTCATGATGTCAAGAACCGAAACTTTACAGCACCTATCAGCAACTGAGGCCCTTCCGAGAATAGTATAAATCTCCTACAGCAGGTAGATAAGATGATGATGAGAGCAACTTAAGTGAAAGAGGTGGTGGATGTCAAATGTGAGGTCACTAAAAAGGACAGCCACAAACCCCAAGCGGGATGGACTTTGACAGGGGCCAATGCAGGCATTTGTCCAGCCTAGCCCAGCAGCAGCCAAGGCCAGGGTACCAAACCTTACCCAGTCATGGTCAGCCTAGGCTAACCTCACTAGCTGAGTAGTCCTAGACAGATGTTCATCCACATCGGCATGCAGGTGGCAGGACAAATGTCCACATTGTTCTGAACCATGCAATTACTATTTAAGCAGGCCTTATCTCAGTTGATATTCATTGCACTAAGGGATGACATTCAATCATTCCAGATAAGAGTCAAACTAAGGAACCTCTGGACGGCGGTATACTTATAAACATATGCCCTATGGGAACTGCTTGGATGTCATCTAATTTTAGATAAATAATAGAATGTCTGAATCTGTTATTCCCCTGTGTCTACACATCTTTACCCGTTCTCTATTCTCTCGATTATACTTGTTATTTTCCTGTTCCCTGCCTTACTCAAGTGTTGCTGCCTGTGATAATTTGAAGTTCAAACCAACACCCCAGTTTTATGAGAGCATATTCAGATTTTCTTAAAATCTAGTTGAGTGAAACCATCAGATCAACAAGACCACAATAAATCACTAAATTCATATTCTAGGTTTCTACATTCAATAGCAACTCCATGCTTATATCATCTAAGGCACCAACTTCCCGAAATGATTTATGTATCGACTTTGATTCATATACAAACTTTCATTCTGTTCACATATAGCAAATTTTAAAATGCCTACAGATTGTATCTATTTCCATTTAAGCCTGCATATTTAAATTGATGTCAACTAAAGCATCAGAGACACTCAAGACTAACCAATTAAACTACCGTCTGCTTCACTGTAACATTGCTGTCCTGTTCATCAAATTTCCAAAAGGTCCTCCAATTGATGTGATTAAAATGGTTCATCAAACATAATTTCCACCCTTCATCAAACATAATAAGAATCGACTGTTGATCATCTCCAATTGCCAACATCTTTGCAACAATTGGAAAAGCATCATATGAAGATTTTGGTGTATCATTGTTCGTATATGTTAAGAAAGAACATACATAATAAGAACAATTTGGGTTCCTTATTTTTTGCAAATATGAAATTCCATGTAGGTAAACTAGCTTGACTTCAGGACTCGAACAAAATTCCTTTAAAATTAAGAGGGAGTGAATGCATGAACTAGCAACATATGCTTGAGCAAATTTTCTTAAAATAATATCTGAGTGGCTCAAATAATGTGTACTAAAATGAGATAAAATGGATTGATTAAGGATGACAGTTCAAGAAAAAAAAAAAATCTAACCTCGTTTGTTACCACATCCCACAGCCCATCACTGGCCAAAACCAGAAATTCCAATTCTTCATCTACCACTTGTTCCTGACAAAATAATTAACCCAGAAAAAAAAAATTCTTACATAGTTTGATATAATGCCACTACAAATGTATAGTTCTTGATAGTTCACTATGATATGCAACTACAATCATATAGTGCAAGCACCAGAGAAAATTTGGTCATAAATATATGAATATAGGAAGCTGTCTCGCAGAAGATTTCATAGGTGTATTGCTTCTATTCAATTAAAAATTATGCACCAATTTTGTTAGAAAATAGACGAGGCAATAAAAGAATCATCCAAAGGTCATTTGAAGTTAAAAATGAGATCAGGGGGCCATGAGACAAAAAAAGTTTGAGTTGAGTTTCTGTAATGCAGTTCAATACCTGAATCTCAGGCTCTGCTACAACAAATTGTTTCAGAAGGCGGTTGCCAAACGCTCGTGACATTGCCAATATACCTCCAACTCTCCAAGTACCTACAGAACAAATATGAGCACAAATGGAAAACAGTTCAATAAAGCCACATGTTTTCCCTGTAACACACAAAATGCAATTAACTCAGTGGAAAGACCTAACTATATGATCACCAATCATGAATCAAGTGCCTAACGGTTTCATCATAGAAACTGATACTCTGTTAACTGACTATCCAAATGCACTACACTTCTCCAACTTAATGTCAGTGGACTTTTCTGTTGGCCATCCTCACTTCCAGAAAATGGAGCAAATTTCTCATCCATCAACTAGTATTCAGAACAAAGTGGAAACACGAGAAATGTTGCATCAAAAGAGAAAGAAGGTGGGCACCCTCTGTGCTAATATCTAAACCATATGTTGAGCAATTATGATCCATACATAAGCTTGCAATGGAAAAATTGTTATATAATTGATCTTCCATAGCAACATGAGAGGAAATACGTCTTTGAAATATCACGAGACTTACCAGCCCACATGACAACTCCTCCAGCATCCTCAATTCTCTTGCGTTCATCACTTCTGTTTGGCTTCTGATCATCAGAGAGAGGGATTGCTACAACCAAGAGTATTGGAGTTTGATACTTCAGGTATAACTTATTAACTGCTTAAAAGGTCTAGACATATGACATGGTAAAAGTCAGGAGGCACATAGGAAAGAGGAAATTGAACTACAAAAGAATAGAGGAGCCAGAAATAGTACAGCTGGCAATTTCATTGGTCTCATTCTACAAGCACATAAATTTTAATATGCTGCAAAACCTCAAAGCCGCCAGTTGGATACAAAATTTGTTAACTAAATATACCATCTATAAAACATTTTTCACATTTACTAACACAGGATTTTCAAATTCATATATCTCACTTAGATTTGAATAGCCACATCCTTTTTTAGTTTAATTTATGCAAGTAGGATTTTTTTTCTTTAAAAATAATTCACAACATCATATATTTTTAGCTCAAAATCAGAAGATCATGTCTCTAATATACAAAGCCCTGATATGGACATGGAACACTATAGGTAGGCACCAATGCAACTAATATAAAAAAAAGTAGGGTATGCCAAGGCACTGATACAGCAGTTAATACCTTTTCTCTCTTGTCTTTTACATATGAGATATATTTGTGTCCAATTTAGATGATGTATTGCTCTCACACAAGTAACTTGTAAGAAGCATGACAGTCAATTCCTCGAACAAAGAGGCATAGCAGTTCTTAACAAAAATGTTTCAAAGACATGAATATCTTTAAAAGAGACGAGTAAATTAAAAAACAGAAAACATCGGTATGAACATTAGTCAAAAAATTAGTCGAGAGATCAAGAGAAAAAATCACCTTTTCCTGTCTTTGATATCACAGCACGTGAATCTCCAACATTAGCTACATATAAGCGCTTGCCTATCAGAACAGCTGTAGATGCTGTAGAACCATCATCTCTGGAAGTATTGCTTTCAGCAGCTAGAAAGTCTGAATCAGTTCTACGATATGTTTCACCTGAAAGTCAACATGACAGGTCAAATTGGAAACAGGTTTACAAGAGAAAAAAAAATCTGCCCTAAAAAGGCTATAAAATCAACAAATAATTTCACAAGTTTGTCTGTACTTATTGCAAGTTTTGTGTGTGTCATGAACTTTGGATGCCTTGTAAGGTTGTCAAACAAGTGCTCCTTCAAATACTCAGCAGCACGTGAACCACCATGCCCTGCAACAACAAATTGTCTTTGAGGTAGAGACGTGATACTCAAACAACCAGAAAAGGATAATACTAGAAAGAATACCAAACCATCAAATATTCCAAAAAGATAAATTGTCTGTCCATCAATCTTAGCTGATTTTAGATCATAGCAGTCCTCCATGCTCACTCTTTTTCCCCTGAAGCTGGAGTATCCACAAGTTAAACTTCCATCCTCACTGCAAACAAGTTGAACAGCCTATAAGATAAAGACTTCAGATGAACCAATTAACAAACAACATATAATGAAGACTGTTTTTCTGACAAATTTCCAGGTCAGCTAGATTGGATACAGACTTATGGTTGCAGGGGTTAGATTGCATATACTGATGCTTCCTAGACTCATTTTGGCAGAAGACTTATGCACTGGGCCATCCTTTTTTCCTTAGTTTCACTGAAAGCCCAATTCTAAGTCCAAAAGACTGATGATAGTTGGGTAGAACATTAAATTGCAACCAATCATGACCAGTGAATAAAAGAGTACCTACCACAAGTCATAGTTCTCATCTATTTAATATTGGACACACTGTCTGTTCCCCACATTGAGCTCTACTGAGAGTATCATCACTACCAACCCCACATTGAGCTCTACTGAGAGTATCATCACTACCAAATCAAGGTCACTACCAAATGAAGTTATGTAATATCATCACCAAAGAATGGAATCATAAAAGATTAGCATGAGATTGTAACTTATTTTAATTAAAAAAGGCTTTTTAGTATCTTTAATGATCTTAGGTAAATCCATTTAAACAAACATAAAAAAACTCAGTAAAAACACTTGGACTTCTGGAGATCCAGAATTAGAAAAGATGGTACCTCAGGAAATATTTCAATCCATTTGTCCATCTGTTGATCAGGAGGCATCATTTTGACACCAAATTGAGTTAAATCACATTCATTGGTCAAAATACCACATTAAAAAGCCTTCCGAATGACAACCCATATCTTTATACTATAACCAAAAGCCTATGCTTCTGAAAAAATAAAAGATGGAGTAGTGGCTAAAATCTGCAGAGTCGTCAAACACAAAGTGTTTCAATAAAACTGCTAAAAGTAGATAAAATTGCCAAAAATAAACCAAGATGGTATGGACATGCTAATGCTAATTATAAAATGCTGCTGAAGCAAAGAAAAAAAAAACAATGTTCTCTGGAAGGTCTAAGAAACACTTATTGAAAACTGATAATGCTTCATAATCACAATGATGCTACAGAAACGAGAAGGTTATTGATTTAATAACAACGATAAACTCACAAGCTATGTATTTTGGCTTCTTCAAACCCACAGCAGCAAACTTAAATCCCGACATCATGCCATTGAGCACATGATCAATTAATTAATCAGTCAGCTAAACATAACACAAATGAAAAAGAACTTCTTTCAACTATTTTTCCTTTAACTAAAAAAGTCTCAGCATATTCCGTAAGGAACTTCTTAAAAGAGCATGATACCAGAAAAACACCCTAGATATGCATCCATCCATCCAAGACAATTGCCCAAGAATCATAATTATCAGAACACAATTAGGCAACGACCTGAAAAGTCTCGGATCACTAGTTGGACCACTGGGTCAATTAAGTCAGACCATATATTTAATAAAATATTTTATAAAATAGAATACAGAAATAAAAATACTAAAGAACTTCAAAAATTAAGAGGTTTCCTAGATTCCAAAGTCTATAGCCCATTTTCTTTAATTCTTCTCCCTTTTTGTTGTTAACACTCTAAAAGATAAAAATGGCACCAGCTAATGACAATTACCAACAGAAAAAGGGAGGTTTTTGATCATTTTTGGGGCATTTTAAAAGTGGCAGAGTATGGATTTGACCAGCAGAATCTTCCCATACATAAAAAACTATCCGATTGGACTTGATTGAACATGATTTCTGACATTGGACTTGATTGAACTTGTTTTAACTATGCCCAAACTAATACCGTCCTTGTAATTGCCACCATATAATTTAAACATAAAAACCATTTCCACATTTCATAGAGTTAGACGATAAAATGAACACGGCAAGAGCTACATACAAACTTATATGCAAGAAACCAGATAATCTAGCCGCATCTCTTCCACAGTATCTATAAGGAAAAAAATTGACAATATTCCAACCTACTTCAATTATCCTCATCTTACCAAAAACCAACTTGCATCTTGCACAAGTAGATAAGCCCTACAATAAAAGCATGTGCCAGCATGTTCTAACTCCTCATACCACACGTTACTACAGATAAAGTAATAGTAAACATAGTAAAGCATATGTTTTAGGCAACACGCATTTTGCAGTTTAGTCTCACCCGCTTTGCAGGAAGTTGGCATGTGATATTCCCAAAAGATATAGACAGAGGATAACTAGCAAATAAGCATATTGCATGAAATACTAACCAACACAGCGTTTACTATTAATTAAATGACACAATAAATAGAGAATATTCACCCAGTTCTAGAGTTGGATTACAAGCAGTACTTTGCTATCATTATAATATTTACCTACTTTACTATCATTATAATATTTACCTACTTTACTATCATTATAATATTTACCTTTTCCATCTTCCACTAGCATAATCACCATTGCCGACACGTTCCTTTTTGGGTGTTAAATCAGTGGCAGCTCCAGGCTCCACAGCTAGACCAGAATCCACCATCATCTTTACAACTGCTCTAGATCAACCCTGCTTCTTAGGCAGCTCAAACCAAGCTTCGTACCTTGAGCTCTACCCCGTCTTCCTTGGTGGTGGAACCCTTGTTTTCTTTGTCCGATCGACAAAAAATGTCTACGCGAGCATTACAAACCATCTAACTTGCCTGATGAGTGTCCACAATACCATAACATCTCATGCAACAAAACGAAGAGGGAAAGAATTAAAAGCGGGCTACAAAATGAAGATTGCAGTGTCGCAGTCCGGCACACAGAACAATTCTTTTTCCACTCAAGACGTAGTCTATTTGAAACAGAAGACGAAAATAGTAAGACTCCCTACGTGGTTTCTGATGCAATTTCTTTCCTCCAAAAATCGCACCAGGGCTCCGATCATCCCAATTTTAGGCTCGGTTTGGCTAATGGCTCCAGGGAAAAAACGCATGGATACGAGAAATTTCAAGAAAACGATCCTCAAATCCACAAACGGAACCTTCTGATCCAAAACCACGTCGATCTGAGATCAGCGGACGCAGAAAGGAGGCCGTGAGCCCTGCAAATCGTCCCAGGCTGGCGCAAGAGAGAGCGATCAGATTCAAGATCTAGAATTCGACTTGGGTTCCGGAGAGGGCGGCGGCGATCGGAGAAAACCCTAGAGAGAAAGGGGGATCGGGCGATGGGAAGTGGTGGTTGCTGGGGGTGCTCTTTTGGTTTTTTTTAGCTCAAAATAATTGGAGCGGGAGAGAGAGAGAGAGAGAGAGAGAGAGAGAGATGAGGAGAACGTGGCGCGGTGGTGGCAGTAGCGTTATATCGGCCTTCGTACCGGTGCATGCCCGAAACCACCGATGCACCGTTGTGTACAGATCGTAACGTAGATTTATGCTCGCTGGTAGCATCTGATGTGACGAATACGGATGTCAATAACACTTTAGTTAATACTTGCATCTGTGACTCGATTAGATGAATTAGAGTTATAATTAAACAAAAGATAAATGATTTATGAAAGTTTCATATTGTCTTAGGTATTTTGTTTTAAATAATTCAAAGTAAAATTAAAAAATAATAACTTATTTGTTGAGGGAAATAGTTATTGGCGTCCAAGTCAACACGATGTAGTCAGAACCGATATGCATAGGGTTAGTCAAGGTGCATCCGAGATGGAAACGTCGAGCTCTCGTTATGTCATTTACTTCATGACCGAAATTAGAAGAGGTTTCCCGACTTGATTCTTCTAATACCCAAAGCTAATAAATCGAGTTATATGAGTATAGATACGTAACCCTCATCTTCATTATGTTGAAGATGAGTTTTTATACATAATAATAAAGGGATAGAATGTAGAATATTTTATGGGGATGTAGCCTCTAACCACCTTTAAGAGCCTTCCCTTTGACCTCTTAACCACGAGGGATAGTTTTTTAGACACGAGTTTATCCAACATGTCCGTCCGAGATCACCTCCCCCCAACACTATTGATGGTGATCCATTTACTGACCTATCCCTCGTATCGTTGAGAGACATACATTGATCGGACGAGGTCGGGTTTCGGGAGTAGGAGCTAATCTTACAAGGGCTATTAAGTGTCGACAAAGAATCACCCAGCTCTACAAACCGAGAGAGGACCTATCTAAGTAGTTGGTCAGTGATCACTTGCATAATATACACTTAAAAACAAGCGTGGAGCGTTCCGACCACCAATACTAATACAAATACGAGTCTCTCAATGAGGGGGTATTATTCCTTGGATCCACTTAAAATATGATCGATAATAGATAGTCATAAAATATTCGAGGCAACCTTTAACTACCTCCACCAATCTCCCTTTGACCTTTTGTCTATGACAAAGGAGGGACGTAAACAAACTAGTGAAGGATGATTTTTGTCTTTTTCTTTTACTTGAAGGATGATTTTTATCTTTTTCTTTAACTTAAACATCATATGATTATATATGGGATGATAATTAGTGACAACGAGCTAAACCTCGTGACAGTGGAAGATGGCGATACGCCAGTAATCGTCATGCAGGTGGTGTGGGTTTATCCTATCGTAACTACTGATCTCAATCCTCGACCCAAACAAGCAATGGATAGACGCTTTGATGAACTCTCTTCTCTCGTGGAGTTACTCAATACCAATGTGGCTCGTAATTTATGTTAGCACAGCCAACAGACGAGACCAAAAAAGAAATTGCCAATTAAATTAAATATATCTTAAAAAGCTGAAAACAACTAAAATTATCTCAACAAAAAAATTATGATCCAAGTTAATATATTGATCCGACCTTCCCTTGGTCAAAGCTGGTCAACCTAATTATCAAAACATTATGTTCTTCCATGTCTAATGCCAACAAAGGGGTTCCAACACTTTCTAGTTTTCAGCACAAGAAAACCAAATACCAGCAATTGATAAAGATTATTTAGCTAGCTCTCTGCATCTGTGTCCATAACACACATCCACACGTAAATTTTTTTTCAGCATTAAACATATATCGGTTCTTACAGCGGACACGAATGCGGTTGTGGCAAAAGTGTTTCTATTATTCCCAGTAAAACAATCTGCTGCTATAAACCAAATTGCAAATCTACTAGCTTGTTTATATACATATGCATGATTCTCTGGACTGTTTCTTTAAACCAGGTCAGTGGTATGGGCCTTCGATGAAACTCTCAGCTCCTTGGGTTAGCAGATTGTTTGGCATGTGAAGATCTCATGACTGGAACATCAGCATGCGCTGAAAGAGGCTGAAAGCTGGACTTGGCGACAAACCACAGCTGGACCCATTTAAGATTGCATAATGTGTACTTGAGAGCTTTTGTCCAATTCTCCTGCTTGTTGAAGCTATGGGTGATTGTGTAGTTCCCCACATTGTCATTCTCAATTCTATCAGAGAAGAAAATGGACGACCCATTAAACCAGTAGCAATGGGCGGCCGACGATGTATAAAACCCACATCAACCACATCATGCAATTTAAATTGTCTCCCATAGCGGGACTAAACGAGTTCCAATGCAACAATGCTTAAAACCAAGCAAAATGTTAATGGACAATAGGAAAAAGTTTCATTCCACAAATAACGTATAATCATGGTGTACCAAAATCTCACTTCTTGTCAGAACAAAGTATTCAAACCAAAGAATGCCCATGTAGCCAGAATTTTAGGTTCCAATTTTGAAGCACATAAGCTAATTTGAAGTGAAGTCACAAAAGATGGAAATTTTTGGGTAAACTATTTTGTTTGGGCCTGGTTAATGAGGACATACATTGTGTAGGACCAGATTTGAGGACCTCATACACTGTGATAGTAGCTCATGTTTTTGCATCTTCATAATCCAAATTAAGCCTACTTTATTATTATTATTATTATTTAACCTTTTTCTTTTTTTGTTGAGGACAGAAGATCAGATTGATAACTTTGGTCTCGTGAGAACCCCATGAAGGTATACTCAGTCTAGGATAAGAAATTTTGGCTGCACATGCCATATGCAATAAAGTCCGTTTTGCACTACACGGATCTTATAAAATCTCCAGTATTACGAATTCTTCTAGGATCAGGATATTCCACAGAACAATAAAACATTTACACTCAAAATGCTCCTCGAAAAAATAACAAGATCACGACAATAAAAAGTGTACTAATGCCAAAGATGCACATGGGGCAGGGTTAAATACATGTAAACCGATTGCAATTTAGTGCATAAGTTAATGATGCAAGAGTAAACATACATGACCTTACTTGCAAATAGAACATGTTAATTGACAAAAAATAGACAAGACTAAGAACCTAAGTCATGAACTAAACAAGTGAAACTTGGCAGATGAAATAAGCAGTTTGTGCAGCTCATTTAAAAAATAATCATCATATAAGAGAATAACTTGAAAACAGAGAATCTTTCATTTTCATTAATTAGCTATAGAGAATTTAATTTCATTAAGATTGCACAATGAGCAAAGTAGTCTAATTAAAGAGAAGACCTACTTGTATGGCAGTCTAAAGCATTTCTCAGGAGGTGTATTATTTTCTTGGTCCTTCAGATTTGCAAATTCTGCAAACTCTTTGAGGCATGTCAAAAACAATGTCGTTGCTTTGTCATAGCGACTGCTCCAGAACAAATTCACAGGACCAAACCTGGCAACAAAAGAGATTAAATCTCAACATTTACATGCTAGTAAACAACCACAAGACTACAAATTCGGGAGAAAGAGGTAACAGTGGATTTCGGTGAAGGCTTTTTGCACCACTTAGACAAAGAACAATGCCCACAGATTGCTTCCATGCATCTGAATTATTATGAAGAGTTCCTAAACACTTAACACATGAAAAGTGATATATTTTGATGTTATGAGCCTTCCAGGAAACAAGCTAGACCCTTCAGTTCTAGGCCTCTTTGGTTGCACAATCTGATTCCATTTTTTCTGATCAAAGTAATTTATGGATCTCATATAACCTACGCACTGAATAAAGGAAAAAAAAAAAAAAAGGGTTCGGGGTCAGCTACTTTCCATCTTTTAATATATCAATTGGATATTACAACAGACTATCCAGAAATGCTAATCTTAGATGCAAACCATCTTGTAGCTTCATCATGAACACAACACATTTATTCGATCATATCTTCTAAAATTTCCTTCGGTTTTCTGATTCGTCTATCAAGTTCAATATCCAAAGAAGTCTTGATCTACTAGCAGTACCAAGAACAGCAGCAATTAGTTATCATTTATGACAACATTTATTGTAGTCTGCTCTTATTTCACATGCTCCAGTTATGCAAATACTAAAGAAACCTTAAGATATGTAGCTATTATTTCACCTCCTCATATCACTATGATGTAATAGAAAAACACAACAAACTCCCAATGATGATAGACAAAGAAGTAAACTCAATAGATTTCTTAAGCAGTGGGGAGTTCAACAAAAGAACCAAGAACTAGTAGTGTACTACGTGACAGCATGGGACGTTGTGGTCATAAAGCTTATGAAATACAATTATGATATCTCTTTGCAGGACTTCACAAAATATAGTAATCTTTCTATCTACCGGAAATCTAGTGAATGATGAATTAACAGATCAAATCGGCATGCTTAAGTGTAAACATCTGTATATAGAATAACTTAACAGAAATCAGTAAAATCAGTAGACTTTAAATATTATGCAGAAGAGGTGAGACTAACTTCACTTACAGTTGATATGCATTATTGTTATTGTCCAAAATAAGGGGATAGCTTCCCATCGGAAGAATCTTTATTCGATATCTACCAGATATAAGGAACGTGATGCAAGTAACCATGAAGAAAATTGATTGTCTTCTGCTTGGATCGAGCTTGATGAGACAAAAGCTGGAATGAAGAAATACTAATATGCAGGATTGCAACCATGCAAAATCAGAAGTATAGACCTAACACTATGTCCAAAAACATATGACAAAAAGAGGGATAAAAGCAGAGAAAGGGTCCCCAAACATTTCAAGAGCAGAGAATTGGAATGTGCATGCCCGTCATATTGATGCATAACACAAATCACAAAGATGCAAAGAAAAAAGTCTAAAAAAGCAAACTTACAACAATGGTGAGTACTAAAAGATACAATTAAGGTTTCCTTGTGACTAAGAAACCAACCATAACCAGCAACCTAAAAAAATCTCACTTATGCAGTCAATCAACTTCATAAGATTGTAAAACACTGTAAAAAACCATTTGATGGAAAAACAACAATAAAGACTGTCTACATCTGTAACCTTAAGGATAATGCACCAGATATTTTGTTGTCAATCAATATGGCAGCCATAAGTCTGCCGTATAGCATGAATTGGTGTTAGCAGAAAATCATATTGGGATAACCGTCCCATAATCCAACACTTTCTCTGCAAGGATATGTCCCGAAGTAGAAAATCTTGTACATTTCTTCATAAAGGTCACCAAAAAACAAAGTTTCATACCAACTCAACAAACATAAACTCAAAAAAGCCACAAATCTGAAGAGTAAAATGGTTGAATTGGGCAACCCCCATCAAGTGTTCGCTTGAAAATAGGTTGAAAATGAAGCTATCTCAAAACTCTCAATTAAAATACATTTTCAGAATAATCACATATTCATGGACATGCTTTACAACAACATAAAAACAACATGGACTGTGCAAACAGATATAAATCAGTTGAAAGATACAGAAACTTTGGCCGAAAATGTTGAGCCATGGTATGTAGAAGAAGACATGCCTGGCCCCAAGCAGCATTTATTTCATCCCATTCAACCTGGAGATCAACAGAATGGTCAATGAAAAAAAGAAAAGACCAGCTGAAAAGATGGAAAATCATTATAAATGACAGAGTGCATCATGCATAACTCCGGCACAAAATTACATGGTTGGTGATTGACCAGCAATGCAAAATTGCACCAAAATAAGAAAGGATCAAGAAACAAATAGAATAAATCTAACTGAAGAAAGTAAAACAGTTTAATATGTCCTATCGATTTTGTTCAATATAGTAAAGCAGAAGACAAGTATTTAAGGAGCTTTAATAAAGAATATTGAGGAACTTTTTGCCCAGTCCTGGTGTAGCATACCCGTATCTTAGGAAGACGGCCAAGTCGAAAGTTGTTAATAGTTCCAAATTCTCCCTCATGTGAAATAGAGAAAGCATCAGTTAGCACATTAATTCGCTTCAGTAATTCTAAGTGTGCTTGTGAATCTTCTATCTTGGCTAATAAAGCATCTCTCTCTTCCTGACATGTTGGAGAAAAACTCAGTAACAACCAAGATAAACAAAAAAAAATTAACAACTATAAAGTCCTAATACATGAAATATGTAATATATGTTTCCTAAACTATGACTGCCATATAATGAGGCCAAAGGCAACAGCCTGCCACTATTTTTTCAAGAAAATTCAGCATCAGAGGCAAATATTATAATTTTTGAATCAGACAATACAAGAAACAAGATTAGTCAAGTTGCATATCAGACAATTAAATAATGTACCCTAAAAATCTGCATTAAGCTCCCAATAATCTTAGGCCAGGCAACTACTGCAGTAAATAAATCAGTCCATCTATATTATCTTTTCTATAGGAGTATGTAGCATCAAAGAAAATGGTTCTGCAATTGTAATTTTACATAGTTAATTTACATACTGAAAGATAATATAGTGATCTGCACAAAGACCATGCAGCACTGTCAACAACCAACAAAAATCAATTATGTATCCGTCTAAATCCACCATTATCAAGATCAGATCTAAATAAGTTCACTACTATCAATTCTCGATAGAATTTTTTTTTCCAGAGGGTAAGTGATGAAAGCAAGATTCGAGCCCAAGACCCTGCGATTGTCAAGAACTTTACCAACTAAGCTAGCTGACATGAAGGCCTTGAAGTCCAAATGCCATATTACAAGCATGAACCTTGCCATGTTTGTTTTATGTTAAGTATCTTTTTAACCTCTATTAAGAGAGCATCCCAATAATGATCATTTATGGTTATATGAAAAAAAAATTGCGCAATTAGAGAACATTTTTATGACCAATCCTGGTACTAAGATCAAAAGAATCTTGACCATGGTACCAAAGGCTCACCTTTAAACATGGTCTATGAACACTTTGTTGAAATACTTTTAGAGCCTTGGTGATATAATTAAGTACTGAAGGATGGAGAAATACACAAAGTCATGCTACTATTATATGCACCAGGAGATATTGCAAAAAATATTCTAAGCCATAACAACTCCACAAGCCTTACCAAAAATTACACACCACATTCAGAAGCATTTTAACAAAACAAAAAAAACAGAAGCATGCATAGTCAACACCACATCTACTTTGCTTTGATGTGAGAAAAGTTTAAAACTATTTAGGTCCTAGACACAAGCCTGAATAAAGCCACTGGTCTTGGACAGCACATGACAAATGATTATTAAGCTAAATGGAGACATAATCAAAATGAGGGAAGTTATTTTTATACCAAAGCAATATAAACTCATAATTGAAAATTTTAGGATTTTACAGAAGACTACCTGATGAGAAATCAGTTGGAATTGGAAGGAGTTGAACTCATGCCAATAGCTGTATAAGAAACAACAAAAATATCTCCAAATTATTTGATAGTAATGTAAGGCATGATCTCAGAATTAAATCAACATATGAACCCAAAACTCTGAGTTAATAGGAAGGGCTATAAGACTCTAGTTGAAGAAGGATCGAGGGTGTTAAACTTGTTCACGACACAGTTTTGGTCACAGGATCGCAAATGCAACATGGATGTGAAAATTTTATGCTTAGATTCACAATTTTGGACCTATCCACTGTGATCACAAATAGGATACATTTATTCAAGGTTTTAAAGACAAGGGTCCTGTATGAACAAGTTAATATTGTTAACATGTCTGACTCCATAGTTATCCATAGGTTCACAATTTTGAATTCCATTTACTGTGGTTACAGGTTATAATTTGGGCAAGGGAAATTGCTTATACAAGCACAATGTTTTATTTTATGGTTTTAAATCCACCAGCTTATGAATGCTTGTATGGAAAAGTTGATAATGTTATTATGTCTGACTTCATATTTATTCACAGAAAAAGAAATGGCACATTTTCCTTTGTGTTCTCCTCCAGATCCTCTTCCCTCCTCTCCTAAAACCAAATGACAAAGTGGAAATTAAAATACATACCGCTCCTCTAACTCTTCAAACTCCTTGCATTTCATTTGTATCTCATTCAGTTCAGCATTAGCTTCCAAACGCTGCTTCTCAATTTCTTCAATTTCAACCTGAAGCCTTCTCTCTTCTTCCTCAATCTAGTAGTTTTTATATCAAAGGTGCTTAGAAAAGGTGAATTAATGAAATAACACCACATAAAACAATATACTTGCTATCACATTATCATTCATAGATTTCTATTCTCATTAATTTAAACAAATTTACTGAATCAACTATATTACACCCATATAAGATATAATGTGATTTTAAGTTGGCTGTTGGTTGCTTTACATAAACCCTCCTTTTCTGGTCATGAGACTGAAATTGAAAAGGATTTAATAAAAAGCATGCACTGGCAAAATTGTGGCTGAATTAAATTGTGACATTATGACTTGTTATAGTCTATCATAACATGACATGAAAGATAGAAATTTTCAGAACCCTTTTGCACCATCAAATATTTCTTTTGTTAGCAATCCTGATGATTAAGACTTAGTGAATGAAGTCTAAGGATTTAACACACCTAAGAGTATTGTTAAAATAGTCTAAATTTATCATTTGATGTCACAAGGAGTCACTTCCTAATTTAAGTCTCTTTTATCTTCTTCATATAATTGTTGAATATTTTTGGTTTTTCTAAATACATGTACAGAAAATCAATATGTTGGAGAAAAATAATGAAGAAGGCAAATGCAACTTCAGACATTGAATATCAATCATATAAATGAATTTATCCATAATAAGATTTGATTCTGAAACTTAAGCATTAAAATCATAATAAAATCATAACGCAATGCAAGTCTCTGATGATGAACTTGTTCTAGGTTGTAGAATTAAACCAAAAGCAAAAGAAATAACACGAAAATTCAGTAAATTTCTCATATTTTTCACAATATATATTCAACACCTATCTTCTCGAAAAAGGGTTAACAAACCTTCCTGAGAATGCAACTTCAGAATTTAAGGGGCCTAAAATTTCCAACTGGATCTAGAAAAATGTGAAACTTTCTTTCTTCGTTTGGATACACTATCTATAAAGGGAACAACTACCAAGTATTCTTTTTCTGTTCTCCTAGGAATATGGATCTGAATTAACCTTCCCTTCTCTTAATAAAAAGAGTACATCAGAGAAACTATAAAATTCTATTGCAACAGGTTTGGTAAGCATTCAGCATTTCAGCTAGACCTTAGGGCCCTAAGAGGGGGATGACAAGTGAACTGAAATTATGTATTTCTTACCATCTTTCAGGTCTTTTTATTTCTCAGATTCTTGAAATTGGCCAACTTTGGCTTATAACTATGGCCATAATCTCTTCAGATGCAAGACCCTTTCTAGCATCCTGAGACTAGGATAGCCCATCCATCAGGTTTTAGATGATCTAAGAAGAGGAGAAGACGTAAAGAAGAAAGTTTCTCTTAGGTCTGTTTAGGTCTCTTTCAGCAACATGCTTCAGTCACAATATGGATATGCATTAAAACCAAGCCAAAATGCATATACTCGAGCATTACCTTTGTTTTCTCTTGTAGAAAGTCAGCCTCACTAAGAACATCATCGGATTCCATTTCAAATCGTTGAAGACATGATTCATAGGCTTCAATGTCTTGGTTCACATCTTCAACCTCTTCAAGAAGTTTATCTGACAACAGTCTTGTGCATTCCAAACAAATAGGTTGCTCAACCTACAAGGAAGTGTATGAGAACTAAAGAACTGTTGCTTCAAAAACAGTAAACATAGTATTCGAAGAAAGAGGTGTTTGAGAACTGGTAGTCAACTGCCAATACCTGCATCTGGGAAGTTGCAATATTAAATACCCTTTTCAAGATTTTGCTAGAGTTGAATCTTGGGTCGTTGACCTGCAAACCACTGCTAGGACTTTCACCTTGGACCTGTTCTTGGGCTCCCCTCCCTTCAGGTGCAGACTCACTCCTGTACATTGAAGCAGCAGCAGGTGGTAACACAACAAATGACTCCGTGACTACCTTTGCAGAGTGGCTACTGTCTGGTTGTGGAGTAGTGCTTCGTGATAGCACCACAAACGAATGATCCACTTGGCTAGAGCCCATCACGCTTCCCTGAACTGTAGAAGCTTCCGTGCCTACATGCATTCATAGTGCAAATCTTAATTTTATGCCACACATTTCGATCAATATGCAAAACATCACAAATTTTGAGCCAAAAAGATGGTCCTTTTAAGCATCGATCACCTTACCAGTTTGCACCAATGTATCGACTAGTCGTCAGTATGGCACATACCGAACCATATTGATGTATCGACACATAGTATGGTAGGGTGTATTGACAAATTAATATGTACCACTTGTACCGGTCCCCTATTAGACCGGTACATACCGCTTGTATTGGGAAATACGTCACGGTACGACAAACCTTGCTTTTAAGCCTCGTTCCAAACAAATCATATTGCTGCATTTTAGACACCCAGACACTCATCCGATCAAGGAGAGAAATCTCACAAGAAGGAAGCGAAGGAAACAAGCTTATTTTGGATAAACAGAGTCCAGGTCAGTGACAGTTTGATATAAACACCAAAAAAGTAGAAGAATTGTACTCAAATTGCTAACAATTTCAAACGACCATGCCCATTATAGTCAAGCGACCACAACCGATCCTCCGTGATCAATTTATGCTAATCCTAGGTTGCTACTAACAATTTCAACCAGAGATTAAAGAGAAGAGAAGACGAGACCGAAGATGTCAAGAAGGAGAAGAAACTCTAACCGGAGCAGGAAGGGTTGCTGAAGAACTTGTCATTCTTGGAATCGACGTTGATGACGTGCAAGGCGTGGCGACAGCTCTGGCACACCCATCTGGGGATATTGGGATCCATCGAGAAGTTCCTCTATCACACCTTAGATTTATAAAATAATAAATTATCAATTTCAAATTTTATAATTTACAGAAGATTTTTTTATTTTGAATTCAAAATCCTTATCTTCATAACACTAAATATTTTAAACTGAAAAAGAACTACAACTTCTTGGTAGGGTCACAAATGATTAAAGTCTCTTCCACCCAAGCCTTGTTTCTATTACAAATTAATAGGTTACTCTGACAACAAATACAAGATAAAAACATATCAACATCCATATATGCTGGTAGGAACCTCTAAAGAAAATCATCAAAATAATCTTTAATACTCATCAAATATATTTAAATATTTACAATTTAATATGACATGATAACATATTAATTTATTATGAAATTTTTGTATCAAATCAACAAAGATAATTCTTATGCAACAAACAAAATCATGAATCAATCTCATGCACCACATCACGATGACATACATAACAATTAAACAAAAAAGTCGTACATCAAACACTCGATGGTGCACTCTCCTAATAGCGAATTGAGAGTCATACTCCATGAGATAGGTTTTATATTCTCTCAACAGTAGATAGAAAGAACCCATATTGCACTCCCAACAGTAGGTGGAGATGTATCCCTCACCCGCACATGTGGGGACATGTTTCTTCCACTAGAGGATGGAGGAACCGTCTAGCCATCACATATAATGACCCGCTCATCTCCGAACGAAATCGCCCTACCTATCCTCGGCAATGATACATAATCATCTATGATCATTCATTTACATTCATCCATTCTCACGCATGCATTCAAAGAATTAATATGATAAAGTAACAAGAGAGACTATGCTTAGTGTATGACCTGCTAAACTATGTCCATTGGTGGCTTCACACTATGATGGACTTATAGTTCCTTTTACATAATGCACTTTCAATGTGAACCGCTCAACATAGTCCACATATACCATATGATAATAATCATAGTAATATCATGATCATCAACTTAATCTAAAAAATAATGGACAACCACTAATTATTTCCAAATCACATATTTAAATAAAACTTTAAGTTCATCATATCATAAAGACATGAGGTATCAATCACTCAATAACCCTCAATCGACTTAAACCCTAATTAGAATAGCCCAATTAACTTGAATCAAACTCCATTCAACTAGGACCTAATTGAGTCAACCTCTAATCCTTATTGAACCGATTTAGAATCACCTTAGACGGGTCTAATATAGATTTGATTGGTTTCAGTTGGGTCAAATGAGCTTGTATCGGTCAAATTGATCTGGAATCACTCTAAATCGACTTGAATCAATCAAACTAGTCTGATTCAAATAACTAAAGAGCTCAAGTCAACAAGAGAAGAGGGAATTGGGCTAGGTTGCACAGTGAAAGCCTAAACTAGGCAAGCCCACTCGAGCCTTGGACTAGTCTTATGCGTCACACATACTTGTCCCAGGTAAAAGGTTGGGCTGAGGTGTGACGAGCTTAGCACAAGGGGATACAACATGAGTTGGACCATGCCTAGCTCGTGGGCTAGGCCTATCTGACCTCACGAGTTGGGCCTACCTATGGCCTCATGACAAGGCTTGGTTAGTCACATGGTCTAGGTCGTGCTTCGCCACATTGTCACGGACAAACTTCTAAACAAGGTGTTTGATGTAATGCTTATGTATGTCCGTGTCTTTTGACATGTTCATGCCTTGTACAACATGTAGAGGGGCGGCCGAAGGCATAATAGTCCCATTTTAGTTGGGTTGGTGGCCTCTTTAGGCTTGTAAATAAAGGTTGTGTCATGTGAACACGTGCGAGAGCTTTTCGGTCTGTAATGGACCATTTTACCCTTTGTTGTGCAACTGTTCAGAGCTTGTAAAGTCTGTTTGTAATTTGCATTGTCTATGAAGTGTTTTTCGGACATGTTTGCTTGTGGATCACGATTGAGGCGTTCTCTTTAACCCGTTCTCTCTTTTGTTGGTCCTAAGGGACAATGGGAGGCTTCGGGGAGGCTGACCTTTGTGGACGGACGCGCGAGGGTGCCGCACGACTTAGGCAAAACCAGCTAAGTCCGTGTCAGATGGTATCAAAGCGGGACAAGCACTCATAGAAACACTTAACATGCAAACGTGGGGGACCTAGCGGGGCTGCGTTGAGGGCAGTCAGCACACACGTGACCGTTTGAGGGAAAACGGGCATAGAGATGTAGGGAAAAGAGTCGCTCAGAGGAGCGGGCATCTAACATTGGCATTCAGAGGAATGGCTAACCCTTCGCGCAAGAGGCACCACGAGAACAGGCAAGCTTGGAAGAATTTGGAGCGCACAAAGGTTGGGATGGCTGAGTTTGAGCTACAGCTCAACGTTGACAACTACACTTGATGGTGCTCTAGGCAAGCGAGCCGCTTGGCAAAAATGAGACCATGCAAGGTGGAATGAGTTGCTCAACGACCAAAAGAGTTATGCAAAGCTCACAGAGGTAAGGGGAATTGCTAACTCGAAGAATTTGGTACTCATGCATGGGCTTGTATGCGGACGATGGAATGTTCGTGGCCATCCCAAGGCGATCGAAACTCGGCGCCATGGAGCATTGAAACTTTCTCTTCGGCATGTGAAGGATACGTCCGTCGGAGGGTGAAGTGTGCAACGAGTTCAGCATGTTGCTAGGCCTTGAGGGGTGCAGCGGGGGCTGTATTGACATGGAGTCGCAATCTAGCAAGTGCGTTTACAGGAGGCAGAACAGTGCACAGTTTGTTCAACAGATCGGAGTAGTCCAAGGGGATGGTGGTCTCCGAAACGAAGAGAGATGTTGCTCTAACGGGACAGTTATCCAGGAGGGATAAGTCTCGGCTCTCCAGAGGGAGAATCATGTGAGACGGACCTCACAAGTTGAGGAGGAGTACCTCAACAAACAACAACTTCACGAAGCTCGATGGACCGAGCAAGCGGCGAGGAGTTGTCGCATGATCTCGCTCGAGAGAATGCATTGGTGGATGCATTGCGAGATCAAGTGGGGGAGCGACCTAAAACAACTTAAATGAAGGCACACTTGGAGTCGATGTGGAGATCGGACTTAAGGGAGGGCTGACCCGTGGAATGGTGGGCGCGAGGACCACCATCGACTCAATACAAAAACGAGGAGCGGAGCAACTTGGCGAAGTACCCAAGCCGTATGAAGGGAGCTAGCATAGAAGTTGGAACATGGAGCAGAGGCACAGTGCTTTTCTTAGACAAAGGTCAAGGACATGAACTCTTGCAGAGGCAAGAGTAGGACCATGTTGTTCCATGGGTCCTTCATTCTGACGGAGCGGACTCATCTTGCATGGTGCCAAAGACGAAGGGAGCTTCGGGGCACATGCACCTTATCTCGGAGAAGCATTTGAAGGAGGAACTAAGGCGACTCAATTTGCGGAGGCGAAGTTGGGTACAAAAGGCCTTAGCACGGGGCAAGAGGACGCAGAGGCGAGTACTCTTGAAGAATATGCCACAATGTCGCCATTCAAGTTACCATGAAGGAAGCGGTGCGCAGCGGAGATTGTGCTGGTAAGGGCAGAGGCCCAGGATCTAGACAATGGTGCACAAATTACAGTGAAGTCGGTGGACTTCGGGAGCTACTAGGCGACGGACTGTCCTAGAGCGGTGCTTCATCTAGGTGTGACCCAAGAGTGGGTGGATGAAGGTCGATTGCCAAAGGAGCGAACAAAATCGAAGGTGGAAGAGACCCTGCGATGTATTGGCAGAGGCCACACATGGAGGGTTTACAATTCGAGTTCATTCCACAAGGATCAGAATGCAATGGAGATGTCACCAGGAGGCGACATGGTGCAGCGGATCGTGGTGGAACAGTTCGTGGCAATGCGATACACACAACCTAGTCCCGTGAGGGATGAGATCATATGGAGGTATGATCGGGAGCTACTGGGAGCTCCGCTTTGGTGAACAACACGACGGCAAGAAGGGCTATGGATTCAAGGAGTGAAGGCCATGGTACCGCAGAGGCGGGTCTTCCGGGCGTGCACCGAATTTTGCATCGGATGAAAACCTTGGTCATCAGCATATGGGGGCTGGGTTCCACCAAGGGAAAAGTTCGAATGCAAGTACCAGTGAGTCCCATGGGAGGGACTTGATCATGCAGAGGTATGATCGAAACAGCTGGAGAGTTAGACTGCTCCAGAGCTCATATTCGCTTAAGGGAGCCCGACAAATCAGAGGACAAGGTCGAGTAAGCGAACGTTGCTACCAAGGAAGCTAAGGAGAACAGAATCGGTGCAAACCCTACAATGTGATGGCAGAGGCCATACATGGGAGTTGCAGTCTGTCTTTCCATCGATCAAACAGACTGCTTGGAGAACACAGAGGTGTTGAAGCAGGAGGTCGAAAGGGGCGAGGAAGTGACGACGAGTCCAGAGGGACTTAGCTACCCAAAATCAAGCATCAGTTAGAATGGAAGTGGACTTAGAGGAGTGCCACGGAGACATATCTACTGATTGTGAAGAAAAGGGATACAGAGGCGAGGCGACGGATAGTAGTGCCATGGGCATGGCAGCGCCATGGTACCGCAGAGGCGGGACTTCCGTGAAAGTCATTGATCCCTTGCTCTAATGGAAGGAGAGCGCTTGGTCGTGAAAGGGGCCGAGGAGGTGGAGCATGCAGAGGCAATCTCCAAGTACCGAGACAAGGCTGAAGGGCAGAGGCCAAGAAACTTCGTAAGACCGGTGTCAACAAGTTTCTCATCAAGATAGCCGTAAGTGAAGGACTTCAGGTCATGCAAGAGTGCACGACCAAGGAACGAAGCAGGCAGTACGCGATGCTGTACCTTTGCTACTCAGTGGAGTAGGCGACAGGGTTGATGGAGAAGACGGTACAATCCCAAAGGCGACCTCATCTATCAAAGAACTACTCCAAGTTGGGGTGAAAACTTCCTGCATTCCAGAAGTTCAATGGCATTGAGAAGGTGAATCACAGTAACTAACTCAACGCAAGGAATGCAAACACTTCAAGTGCTTCAGAAGTGTGAGCAAAGAGCAGGCGAAGGCCAGTAACCAGCTCGATGCATGAAGTACAACCTCGAGGAGGCGGGCGAAGTCAAGTAACCTTTGCCTTCTCAACTCAAGAGAATGGGCGAAACCGAGTACCCCAATTCTCTTATCTATCCAGCAGAGGAGCTCTGCAGAAGTTCAAAGACCCTTCGAAGATAATGGAAGACAATAGCTGTCAAATCCTCACCAACGGTGATCAGTGCTATTGAGAGTAGATTGTCCGCTTCATTCCCCAACGAAATGCCAATCGAAAGCGGAAGTGATGCGAACCTACTTGGATGTGACAACTAACTAAAAGAAGAGTCAATGAGCAGATTTTGTGGAGGAAGGACCCAAAACTTCAGAAGTTTACGAGGCGATGCTCGTTAAAGCTCCAACAAGCATCCACCCAGTTCAAGCAGTATGTGGAAATTTTAAGAGACTGGCGCAGTAAGGATGGTCTTTTCCTTCATCTGGGAGATCCGCAGGAATCAACGAGGATCAACACAACTCAGCCAACCCCACACCAGAGTCAGAGTCATTGACGAGTTGAAGCAACATGGCGGATCAAAGGTTCGACTACTCAAAAACAGCATCGGAGAGCAGTTGGGAGCCAGGAGGCGCATTACAACTGGAGCAGAAAATTGAAGACTCAGCAAAGGCGAAGAGTTGCAGTGTTCACAAAGGCTTCGACGAGGACGTCGAAGGAATAAGTGGGAGAGAATGTCACGGACAAACTTCTAAACAAGGTGTTTGATGTAATGCTTATGTATGTCCGTGTCTTTTGGCATGTTCATGCCTTGTACAACATGTAGAGGGGCGGCCGAAGGCATAATAGTCCCATTTTAGTTGGGTTGGTGGCCTCTTTAGGCTTGTAAATAAAGGTTGTGTTATGTGGACACGTGTGAGAGCTTTTCGGTCTGTAATGGACCATTTTACCCTTTGTTGTGCAACTGTTCAGAGCTTGTAAAGTCTGTTTGTAATTTGCATTGTCTATGAAGTGTTTTTCGGACATGTTTGCTTGTGGATCCCGATTGAGGCGTTCTCTTTAACCCGTTCTCTCTTTTGTTGGTCCTAAGGGACAATGGGAGGCTTCGGGGAGGCTGACCTTTGCGGACGGACGCGCGAGGGTGCCGCACGACTTAGGCAAAACCAGCTAAGCCCGTGTCAACATGGGCAAGGATGATCCAATCTGGCCTATTAACTTGACATAGATCATACTCAAGTTTGACCCCTTTTATTAGATTTTAATTCTTTTTTTTTTTTCAGAAATACTATAAAATGTTACATAATGACAATTAAAGGTAAACAAATTATCAAAATAAATAGTTCATTAAACTTTCAAAATTATTTCATTAAAATAGATTTCTAAATCTATTTTTATGAATTAAATAATCTAATAAATTTATGATCCCAAATTCAAAACTAATTAAATAATGAAAATTCACACATAAATCCATGAAACAAAGATATGTCAAATGAAATGAATTAGAACTATTATTTTAATCTAAAAATAAGAATTTCAACAATAGAATCAATCTTAAAATTCATTTAAACTAAAAGACAATTATAAGTCAAGCATTATTAAAATGAAATTCCATCATAATTATTTTAACATCGAAAATATGCATCATAAAAATTATAATAATTTTAATATCAAATATTTCAAAATATAAATTAAAACTTATAAGAAAATAATAGAGGATCCTACCTCTCCTTAGGGATCCTTTCCTTAATCCTCTCGCTGTCAAGCTCGACGAGGAATGAAAGAGAGGGAACCCTCTTTATATAGGAGAAGATGAGTCCTCTGAAAAGATAAGTAATGATTTAATTTTTATTTTTAATTTATTTTTATTTTACTTTTACACAAAAAGACATAATTGTAACATTTATTTCTTATGGTTCACATACAAAACTAGAATTTGAAATAATTATTACATAAAAGTCAAATCACTCATTAAGAAATAGATATAACTAATAATTTTTAGATTAGTTAATTAATTAATTAATTGACTAAATCACTAATTATTTTTTACTCGAAGGAAATCAATTTTAATCATTTCTTCAATCATATAATACAAATAAGGTTATTAATCATTAAAATAAGGAAACACATTAATTATGGTTATTTGCTTTAAGGTAAGAAAAAAATCTTACGTCATAACATCCTCCCCTTGTCTCCTCTTCCGATTTCATCCTTCATCAAGTTAGGGATTCGTCTTCCTCTAAAATTCTTTAATAAGTCAGGAAGAGAAGGGTTTCTGTGAAGAAAAATGGAACGCATGGACTTGTAGTTAAAGAAGCTTGCTCCCGCTCGTTGGTAGCGGATCGAGCTCCACTGGGTCAAGATTGGGGGCCTCGTCGTCAAGTGCGCCAATGATAAGGTATCAAATTCCTCGTACCCATCCAATCGCGATACCAACCATGTGATCGTCAGAATCTTGGCCCCCGACATGGAGATACGAGGACTAGAGGGACAAGGGACAAGAAACAATCACTATTTATTTGACCGAGTATTTCATACATGCATCATTATATGCTCAACTAATTTGTTTATGTGATCTAGTTCATTTAATTATCTTCACATGATCCGGTTCATTTAAGGATAAACTAAAATATTTCTTGATTGACTAAAGATAAACAAAGACGTCTCTTCTGAGTGTTTTTTTTTCTCCCTCTGATCAAACTCTATTATAGTGCATGTGAAGCATAGCTCATTGGTCGCTCTATGTCGTGACGAGTCTTTCGACTCCATTTACGGTAGCCCTTTCCTACTCAGGCCCCCTCACCATACTCAAATACTATGTCGGATCTGATATCAAATGTCACGACCCTAGCCTAATAAGCTAACTAGCCCATCAACTTCATTTGACCTAAATCACTAGTCAAAATGCTTAAGCTAAAGTTGATCGAATACCTCGTACCATCCGATTGTGTCACCGATGATATGATTGTCGGAATATTGGTCGTCGACGTAGAGATCCGAGGATATGAGGGACTCTCCCCTACCTATCATATAGGGTTGTGTCACTAGTCGAGTGACAAAGGGTGGAGCACATTGTCACAGATAAAGCTATAAATAAGGTATTCAATGTAATGCTCATGTATGTCTGTGTCTTTCGATTTTGTTCATGTTTTGTATAGTATATAGAGGGTTAACAGTAAGTTTGGCAACCTCATTTTGGTTGGCTTTGATGACCGTTTTAAACTTGTAAAAGAAGGTTGTGTTATATGGGCAATTGTGGGGATTTCGATCTGTGATGGACCATCTTAAACCCTTTGTTGTACTATTGTTCAAAGCTTACGAAGTCCATGTTTATAATTTGCATTACCTATAAAGTATTTGCTGAAATGGCTGCTTATGAATCCCGAGTAAAACGTTTTCTCTAAACTGTCTCTTTTTGGTAGGTCCTTAAAAAGACCCTAAGAGATTTCGGGGATGCTGACCCTTTGCGGACGGACACGCAAGGGTGCCGCATGACTTAGGCAAAACCAGTTAAGTCCGTGACAACGTGGCGATGGTGCTGGGTTTTGCTAATGGAGGAGACACAATGGTGTATGAGTTTATCGAGGTTTATAATGAGCACAACAAGGGGCAAGGGCAGCACAAGTGTGTTGGGAGTGGATGCATGTGGTGCTGGTGATTGCAAACGAAGGGGTGATGGAGGGAGTTGATTAGCGGTGAGCTTCTCGAGGGCAGACAAAGAAGTGGAGACAACATCACAGGGCGAGACAAAGACAACAAGGATCGACGTCACTGTGAGGACAAAATGGATCGAGGTGGCCAACTATGGTGACTTGAGGGCGATGTGATGCTTTGCCTCAGCAGGGCGATTGTGCCTCTCTCGTTCGACCATAAGATAATACTATCATGCCCCTATGTATTTTTTTTTAAAAGATAGTTATATATTACTTTAAAAGCTTATTACAAGCTATATCTTACTCATCTAAGCACAAAATGAGACTAAGCTTTGGATGCCAATGTGAAATTCAAACATGATCAGTCATAAATTTCTTGCTATAACTAGCTAGCTGATAGTCACACCTATCGCCCTCTCTAAGGATATGATCTACCCTCCACTCTAAAAAAAGGAGGACAACAAAAAGATCCCTAATAGGATTAGTCAAAAACCAAGGAGAAGGATCTTCCTCCTTCAAAACATTTATAATCTGTTTAGCATCAGTCTCTATAAAGAGTTTTGTCATGCCCAATTGAATGGTAGCTTGGTTTGATTTGGATTATGTTGGGCATTGACGAGGACATCAAGCCCTTGAGTGGGGGGATTGTGAAACCCCGATTAGTCCCACATTGGAAGTGGACAAAACTAAGATTGACTTATAAGGATTTGATGGGTATACTACTATCAACTTCAGCTTAAGCATTTTGGCCAGTGATTTAGGTTCAACAAAGTTGATAAGCCAATTAGCCCATCAGGTTCGGGTTATAACAAATTTGTCTAGTGATAGCTTGGAAATGGGTTTGAAGACAGATCAGCTTGGTGCTTTCAACCTTAGTTCTAAGCTGGACTCTTTATTTTCAAGCACCAAAATTTTCTCTTAAAGACGAGGAAAAATTAATAGCCCTGGCTAAGCCCTTCCTCTCAGTAGACTAGGTAAAATTAACAGCCCCACATCCAAGGTCATATAAACCAATAGCGGAAACTAAATTCCGAAATGCTCTAATGACGACATTAAGTCTAAAAGAAAAACCACCATACTTCTTAAAAGACTCGAGAATACAATTAAAGCCCAAGGGATGTTATCAAAATTCATAAAGGTCATACCATCAAAGAAATCCTTCCTAATAACAATATTATTACTAGCATAAACTCCCGACAAAAGCCAAGGAAAAGAGAAATCCAATTGCAGTAAGCATGTATACATTAAGGGTGGGACGATATCACCTGGACTTGCAAACATCTTCCTTCCCTATGTGCGTTTCCTACAATAAGACCACATCAGGTTTGTGTTTTACTTTTACAACTGTAAAGAAATCCGTAACCCTTCTACAGTTAGCATAGCGGCAATTCTAATTTAGAAACATCATTTTTAACAGAAAAAAGGTTAAGGAGACTCCATGTGGAGGTGGAACAGCACAAGGGGAGGCGAAGCTAGGGGAGATGCGAGGCTTCCTAAATCATTGTCGCATGCCCTTAAGCAAGCTCTCGACCGCCTACAATTTAATATCTCCAACCATCCTACCGGAAACCCTGACGCCATGTCACAGACTTAGCTAATTTTGCCTAAGTCATGCGGCACCCTTACACGTCCATCCACAAAGGGTTAACCTCCCTGAGACCTCTTACGGTCTCTTAAGGACCTACAAAAGAGAAGTCGGGTTCAAAGAAACGTTTAACTCGGGAACCACAAGCGGTCATTTCAGCAAACACTTGATAGATAATGCAAATTACAAACATATACTTCGCACGCTCTAAACGATCGCACAACAAAGGATCTAATGTGGTCCGCCGCGGCCAAAAGTCCCCATAAGTGCCCACATGACACTGTTGGAACAATGCAATGAACCAGCCCTAGACAGTATCCCAAAAGTCCATCCAGCCGTGTGCCAGCCGAGTAGCATATAGGTGCTGTGTTGGCTGACACTCCGCACCACTTTGCGAAGCTAGAAAACCCCCAAAATGGCTGCCTTGATGGCTTGTTTCTGGGCAGTTTTGCCTCTGCACAATGACTGCACGCAACCTACATTTACAAGCCTAAAATGGCCATAAAAGCCAACTAAAATGGGGCTGCCAAACCTACTACAAGCCCTCTTCATACTGTACACAACATGAACAAAACCAAAAGATACGAACATAAACGAGCATTGCATCAAACACCTGTTTACAACTTTGTTCGTGACATTCTCTCCCACTTATTCCTTCAATGTCCTTATCAAAGCCTTTATAGACACTGCATCTCCTCGTCTTTCCTGAATCTTCAATCTTCTACGCCAATTGGAATGCGCCTCCTGGTTCCCAATTGCTCTATGTCGATGTTATTGAGTAGTCGAACTTTGATTTATCATGTTGTTTTAACTCGTCAATGACTCTGACTCTGGTGTGAGATCGACCGAGTTGCGTTAATCCTTTGGTTTCTATAAATCTTTCAGACGAAAGAAAAGCCCTTCCTTGTTATGCGCTAGTCATGCAAACATCTCGCACCGTTCAAACTGGATTGATGCCTATTGGAGCTTTAACGAGCATCGCCTTGCATACCTTGAAGTTTCTGAGTTCTTTCCTCCACAAGATTTGCCCATCGATTCCTCTTTCACTTAGTTGTTGCCTCCAATCACTTCCGCTTTTGATTGACCTTATGTTAGAAAATAAAGTGGACAATCTACTCTTGGTAGAATCAATCACCATTGGTGAGAATTTGACAACTGTTGTCTTCCACTTTCTTTGAAGAGTCTTTGAACATGTGCAGAGCTCCTCTACTAGATCAATAAGAGAACCGGGGTACTCGATTTCGCCGATTCTCTTAAGAGTTTAGTAGGCAAAGGTTATTTGACTTTGCCCGCCTCCTCGAGAGTTATACTCTATGCATTGAGCTGATTACTGGCCTTCGCCTGCTCTGCTCACTTCTGAAGCAACCTAAATGTTTACACTTCTTACCTTGAGTTAGCAACTATAATTCACCTTCTCACTGCTATCGAACTTCTAGAATACAAGAAGTTTTATCCAAAAAGAGCTAAAGTTCGCCCCAACTTGGAGAAGTCTCCAATAGCCTTGATCGCCTCTAGGATTGTATTGTCTTCTCCATCATTTATGTCGCCTACACCTCCAAGTAGAAAAAGTACAACACCACGCCTATTTCATTCCTTTGTCAAGCATTCTTACATCAACTCAAAGTCCCCCACTTTTGCTTATTTTGATAAGAAGCCTATTGACACTGGTCTTATGAAGTTCCTTAGTCTCTGCCCTTCAACCTTGTTATGGTACTTAGAGTTTGCCTTTATATTCTTCGCCTCCTTAACCCCCTTCATGACCAAGCGCTCTCCCTCCATGAGAGCAAGGGATTGATGACTCCACGAAAGTCCCGCCTCTGTGATACTATGGCCACTGCTATGCCCATGGCCTTACTATTCGTCACCTCACATCTACGTCTCTTTCTTCGTGATCAATAGATCCACCTCTATAGCACCACAGAACTCCTCCAAATTCACCTTCATTAGCTGATGCTTGGTTTTGGGTAGCTAGGTCCCTCTAGACCCATCGTCGCTTCCTCACCCCTTTCGACCATCTGTTTTATCACCTCTGTGTTCTCTAAATAGTTCCCCTTGGTTGATAGAAAGATAGACTGCAACTCTCATGCATGACCTCTAATATCATGCTATGAGCTTTGGAGCAACATTCTCCTTTGCTTCCTTAGTAACAACGTTCACATACTCGACCTTGTCCTCTGAGTTGTTGAACTCTCTTAAATGAATATGAGCTCTGGATTTCTCCTCGGTGATAACAACGTTCACATACTGCGCCCCCCCAAGGGACTCACTGGTACTTGCACTCGGAAGTCTCCTTGGTGGTACACAACCCCCATATGCTAATGACCAAGGCTTTCATCCGATGTAAAATTCAATGCACGCATGGAAGACCCACCTTTGTGGTACAATGATATTCACTCCTTGAATCCATAACCCTTCTTGCCATCGTGTTGTTCATCGAAGTGGAGCTCCCAATAGCTCCGATCATACCTCTGTATAATCAAGTCACTCACAGGACTTTTCCTGTATGTGTCGTATTGCTACTGCCTTGAACTATTCCATCATTATCTGCTACACCATGTTGCCTCCTGGTGACATCCCAATTGGATTTTGATCTTTGTGGGATGAACTCGAACTACGATCTCTCCATGTGTAGCCTTTACCAGCACATCATAGGGCCTCCGCCACCTCCGATTGTGTTCGCTCCTTTGGTAATCAACATTCGTCAACTCGCTCTCGGGTCACACTCAGACGAAGCATAGTTGTAGGATAGTCCGTCGCCTAGCAACTCTCGAAGTCCATAGACTTTATTGAAATTTGTGTGCCATTATCTGAATCCAAGGCCTCTGCCCCCTAACTGAATCTCTGTTATGCACCACTTCCTTCGCAACAACTCGAAGGGCAGCACTGCAACATATTCTTCAAGAATACCCGCCATCGTGTACTCTTGCCTCATGTCAAGGCCTTCCGACCCCAACTTCACAAATGCAAGCGAGTCTCCTTAGTTCCTCCATCAAATACTTCACCGAGATTATGTGCATGTGCCTCAAAACTCCTTTGACTTTCGCATCGTGCAGATTGAGTCCGCTCCATCAGAATAAGGGAATCATGGAACACCATGATCCCACTCTTGCCTCTACAAAAGTTCATGTCCTTAACCTCTGTCAAAAAAAAACTTCGTGCCTCCACTCCATGCCTCATCTTCTATGTCGACTCCCTTCATGCAGCTTGGGCACTTCATCAAGTTCCACCCAAGTTGTTATATTCCTCGGTTTGCATTGAGTTGATGGTGGCTCTCGCGCCCATCATTCCACAGGTCAGCCCTCCGTTGAGTCCAATCTCCACATCGACTCTTAGTGTGCTTTCGTTAATTGTTGCCTTGGGTCGCTCCCCCACTTGATCTCGTAATGCGTCCACCATCGCATTACCTCGGGCGAGATCATATGATGACTCCTTGTCGCTTGCTCAATCCGTTGAGCTTTATGGAGTTATTGTCTTGAGGTACCCCTCCTCAACATGTGGAGTCCATTATACATGATTCTCCCTCTAGAGAATGAGGACTTATCCCTCCTGGATATCTGTCCCGTTGGAGCAACTTTTCTCTTCACATCTTTTCCTCTGAAAGTTTCGAAAACCATCGTTCCCTTGGACTACTCTGCCTTGCTAAACGAACTATACACTGTTCTACTCACACAAACGCACTTGCTAGATTGCGACTCTTTACCAATACAGCCCTACTGCACCACTCAAGGCCTAGTAGCATACTGAACTTGCCACATACTTCGGTCTCATACAAAAGTATCTTTCCCATGCCAAAGACAAAGATTCAATGCTCCATAGCACCGAGTTTCGATCAGCTTGGGATGGCCACAGATAGTCCATCGTCCACATACAAGCCCTTGCATTATTACCAAATTCTTCAAGTTAGCAATTCCCCCCGCATCTATAAGCTTTGCATAACTCTTTCGATCGTCGAGCAACCAATCCCTCGCACGATCTCATCCGTTACCAAGCGCCCCGCTTGCCTTGAGCACCGTCAAGTTTGGTTGTCAACGTCGAGCCATAGCTCGAACTCAACCATCCCAACCTTTATGCACTATGTGTTCTTCCCAACTAGCTTGTCCTGGTGGTGTCTCTCGCACGAAAGGTTGCTTATTCCTTTGAATACTAATCTCGGATACCCGCTCCTCCAAGTGACTCATTTCCCTAAGTCTCTATGCATGTTTCCCTCAAACGATCATGCATGCTAGTTGCCCTCAACGTAACCCTACTAGGTCCACCACGTTTGCGTGTCAAATGTTTCCAAGTGTGATTGTCCTGCTCTGATACCATCTGTCACTGACTTAGCTGGTTTAGCCTAAGTCGTGCGGCACCCTTACGGTTAGCCTCCCCGAAACTTTTTACGATCCCTTAAGGACTTGCAAAAGAGAAGATGGGTTAGAGGAAAAGTTTAACTCAGGATCCACGAGCAATCATTTTAGCAAATACTTAATAGACAATACAAATTACAAACATAGACTTCGCAAGCTCTGAACGGTTGTGCGACAAAGAGTCTAATATGGTCCGCTGCGACCAAAAGTTCCAACAAGTTCCCACAAAACACTGTTGTGGAACAAGGCAATGAACTAGCTCTAGACATTACCCCACAGACCCATCCAGCCATGTGCCACTCGGGTAGCTCCTGGGTGTTGTGCTGGCTGACACTCTGCACCTCTCTGTAGAGTTGGAAAACCCCCAAATTGACTACTTGGATGACCTGTTTTTGGACAATTTTGCCTTTACACAATGACTGCACAGAATTTGTGTCTACAAGACTGAAACAGCCACAAAAGCCAACTATAATGGGACCACCAAACCTACTACAAACCCTCTATATGCTGTGTACGACATGAACAAAACCAAAAGACATGGACATATATGAGCATTACATCAAACACCTTGTTTATAGATTTACCCATGATAGTCAGGAGAAGAGAAAGGTCCTGAGGGGGCCTCCGCAGAGGAGTTCATCTACTCTAAAGGAGGATGTTGTGCCACCATGGAAGTTAGGGTAACAAGAGCCGATTCCACTTTACGAATTAGGGATAGAAACGAGTCCCAAGTAACCAGGTCTTTAGCAATATCCACGGTAAAACCAACGCCATCCGAATTGGGTTCAATGATGCTTGTAGGTTCGCCGAAGGAGGACCACCATCCTCGGGAAACATCTCAAAAACATCCTCTTTCGAGTCCAGCATCTCATCCATGGGGTCCGATTCCACCACAACTTGTTTGCCTTCGTCAGTGAAGCAAAGCCCATGTGGAACAATGACTTCGAGAGTAGACCTCAAGCCCTGCCCATCGCAGATAATGCCAGAGGATGTGCCTCAAGCCTCACATGACTGTTCACCATCAGAGACCATATGAGTCATGGGTGGCACGTGCTCCTCATGAGTTAAAAGAACCCGTTGAGGAGAAGGGCCACCACCATCTTCTCCCGGATGGGCGCCAAGAGGGGACATGGATCCATGGACCACAAATCTCCGCCTTTATATCCACCCTGAAACGCACTGCCTGAGCCTTCCAACTCGAGAGAGAGTTGCTCAGCCATGCCATTAGGAATTTGCAACCCCATGGGGAACGGATTCGAGGCATGTTTTTCTGTAGGACATTCGGGGGTTTTCATGACCTAGACAACCACAGGAGAAGCACATAGACAAAATCCTCTCATGGACCACAACCTGGAAAAATTATTCCGGAGGCTTGCCAGCTTGTTTAAGGGGGCAAGTGAGATCGATTTCAATACAGACGCTAACGAATCGGCCCCTTTAAAATGTAAAAGCCCTATCAATCTTAAGGGGATGCCCGATGATGGAAGCAATACGGGTGATGCCCTCCTTGTTCGGCAGCCCAGGAAATTGAATCCACACAGGGGCGGAGATGAAGGACTGGAGGAGAGGTTGGTAGTTTGCACGCCAAGGAATAAGGTGGATTGAATCTTCATATCAACAGAGGTCCCAGGGTTTGCGCCACTCCCTGAGTTCATCCTCCGCGAAGGTAGCACTGTCTTCCGAAGAAGACCGGATACGCTCAAAGGTAGTAGAGGAGCAAACCAGAGCTAAGAGGAGGGGCCTTACCTGCAATGACCGGTGCCCAAGACAGATTTTTGGAAACCCCCAGAAGGTATGGATCCGGGGGTTTCGCCGGAGGAAGAGGGGCAGAAGGTTTCGCAGGCGAGGAAGGAATCGACGACGGAGGTGGCCTTGATGTGGAAGCCTCCCCATCATGCTTCCCCGAAAGGCCTCACTGGAGCAGGACGGACCGGCTATGACTCGCCCGCAGGAGACACCACCGCAGGAAAGGGGGAGGGAGAGGAGTCGCCCGCACACCCGCGCCGCGAGCAGTCGATGCAGGAGAACGAGCCCTCACGGAGGCACCGGCACGAGCAGACGAGGCCATCTCCCCGGTTTTCCGCCTCCGTCAGCTTCTTGATAACAATAATCTACCAAGCGAAGTGGAGATACTGGACGCACTATGTAATTAATGGCATGTGTTTATGGTGGGAGAGATGATCACAAGTGAAAAATCATTCTTTGCACACATGCAGAATGAATTAATGTTCTTTTATATTGCATCTTCCTCCTAATCTTTCTAAATATAAAAAACTATGATTATTAAAATCACATAATGATAAAATAAATTTATGATATATATATCTTTTAATATTATTCAAAAAAATTATTTGATCTATAATTGTACGTCATCAAATCTGAAAGCATACTACTTGACACAAAATATGCTCGATTCGGATTCATCATTAAATTTGTAGTGCATTCCCAGCAATGATCGATGATAATACATTGCTTGATCTTATGATTAATTACACCTCTTATTACATAAGATGTGTGGAACAGTCTAAAAAACAACCATGACGAATGATCTCAATCTTCGACCACAACAAGCAAGTGAACAAGATCAATAAATTATATGATGGGTGGAATTTGAGAACTCTCTTCACTTGTTGAGTAATTTATGTTAGTACAACTTAACGAAAGAGACAAAAAACCACACACACACACACAAATTAACTTAATTATGTCTTTAAAAGCTGAAAACAAGCAAAATTATTTCAATAAAAAAGACTAATGATTCAAGTTGATTACTGAAAATATATTGATCAGACTTTCTCTTGGTCAAAGCGGGACAACCTATGTATCACAGCATTATGTTCTTCCATGTCTAACTCCAACAATGGGGTTCCGACACATTCTAGTTTTCAGCACAAGAACAACAAATACCAGCATTCTATAAAGACTATTCAGCTAGCTTTCTGAATCTGTATCTGTATCCATAACACGTCCACTCTGCACGCAACATCAGAATTTACATGTAAATTCCCAGTAGTGGCAAAAGGGTTCTTATTATTCCCAGTTAAACAATCTGCATGCTTTAACTGAACTGCAAAACTAATAGTTTGTTTCTGTACATATGCATGATTCTCTGGACTGTTGCTTTAAGCCAGGTCATCGGATGGTTCGATGAAACTCTCAGCTCCTTCGGTCAGCAGATTGTTTCGCATGCGAAGATCCCATGACTGGCACATCAGCACGTGAAGAAGCCATTGCTGAAAGAGGCTGAAAGTTGGAATTGCCAACAAACCAATACTGGACCCATTTAAGATTGCATAATGTGTACTTAAGAGCTTTTGTCCAATTCTCCTGCTTGTTGAAACTTTGGGTGATTGTGTAGCTATCCAACTTGTCATTCTCAATTCTATTGGACAAAAACACAAAATGGCCAACTCATTAAAATAGTAGCAATGGTCAATCAATGAATAAAGCCCACATCATGCAATTTAAATAGTCTCCAATAGTGGGACTAAACTAGTTCCACTACAACAATGCCAAAAACCAACCAAAATGTTAATGGACAATAGGAAAAAGTTTCATTCCACAAAATAGCATATAATCATGGTGTACCAAAATCTCACTTCTTGTCAAGAAAATTTTGTAAACCACGAGACTGCCCATGTAGCCAGAATTTTAGGATCTGATTTTGAAGTACATTAACTCATTTAAAATAGAGTCACAAAAGAAGAAAATTTTTGGGTGGACTCTTTTGTTTGGGCATGGTTAATGTGGACATACATTATCAGATTTGGGGACATACCAGATTTGGGGACCTCATACACTGATAGTATCTCATGTTCCAGCTTCATAAAACAAATTAAGGCCACTTCAAAACTATAAATTTCCAAACATTGAAAAATACTATCATCATCATCATCATCATCATCATCATCATCATTATTATTATTATAGTTAGGGACGTGAAAGAGCTAAAGTTATCAGAGCATTCTTATTGCCAACACTAAAATGTCCATAGCCACAGAGAATTTGCCATTTATAAATTTTCTTGTAGCACTTCCAGACAGAATATCAGATTGATAATTTTGATCTTGTGAGAAGAACCCCAGGAAGGTATACACACAGTCTAGGATAAGAGATTTTGGCAGCACATACTATAAGCAACAAAGTCTGTTTTGCACTACACAGATCTTATAAAATCTCCAGTAAAAATTATAAATTCTTCCAGGATTAGTATATTCTACAGAACAATAAAATAGTTACACTAAAAATGCTCCTCGAAGAAATAAAAAGAACATGCCAAGAAAAAATGTAATATATATTGCCAAAGATACACAAGGGGCAGGGCTAAATACATGTAAATCATTTGTAATTTAGTGCATAAGATAATGATGAAAGAGTAAACATGCATGACTACAAATAGAACATGTTAATTGATAAAAAAATAGACAAGACTATGCACCTGAGGAATGAACTAAACAAGTGAAACTTGGCAGATGAAATAAGCAGTTTATGCAGCTCATTTGAAAAAAAAAACATCATATAGGAGAAAAACTTAAAACAGAGAATTTATCATTTTCCATAATCAGCTATAGAGAATCTAATTAAAGAGATGACCTACTTGTAGGGCAGTCTAAAGCATTTCTCAGGAGGTATATTATTTTCTTGGTCCTTCAGATTTGCAAATTCTGCAAACTCTTTGAGGCATGTCAAAAACAATGTCATTGCTTTGTCATAGCGAGTGCTCCAGAACAAATTCACAGGACCAAACCTGGCATCAAAAAAGATTAAATCTCAACATTTCCATGCAGGTAAACAACACCAAGACTACAAATTCAGGAGAAAGAGGTAATGGTGGATTTCAGTGAAGGCTTTGCACCACTTAGACAAAGACCAATGCCCACAGATTACTTCCATGCATCTGGATTATTATGAAGAGTTTGTAAAATAAGTAGCACACTTAGCATATGAAAAGTGATATATTTCTGTGTTATGAGCCTGCCAGAAAATAAGCTAGACCCTTCAGTTGCTATAATCTTCCCCTCAGCAAAACCTAGGCCTCTTTGGTTGCACAATCTGATTCCATTATTTCTGATCAAAGTAATTTATGGATCTCATATAACCTACCTACTGAATAAAGGAAAAAAAATTATGGTTTAGGTCAGCTACTTAATCTTTTAATGAATCAATTGAATATTACAGCACACTATCCAGAAATGCTAATCTTAGATGCAAACAGTCTATAGCTTCATCATGAACACAACATATTTGTCCGATCATGTCTGCTAAAATTTCTCTCAGTTTTCTGATTCATCTATCAAGTTCAATATCTAAAGAAGTCTTAATCTACTAGCAGTACCAAGTTAACAGAAGTAATTAGTTATCATTTATGACTAAACATTTATTGTCGTCTGCTCTTATTTCACATGATCCAGTTATGCAAATACTAAAGAAACCTTAAGATCTGTAGCTATTATTTCATCTCCTCATATCACTATAATGTAATAGAAAACACAACAAACTCCCAATGATGATAGACAAAGTAGTAAACTCAATAACTTTCTTAAGCAGTGGGGAGTTCAACAAAAGAACCAAGAACTAGTACTACAGGACAGCATAGAACATTGTGGTCGTAAGTCTTATGATATACAATGATGATATCTCTTTGGAAGACTTCACAAAATATAGCCATTTTTCCATCGACCGGAAATCTAGTGAATGAATTAACAGATAAAATTGACATGCGAAAGTGTAAAAATCTGTTTATAGAATAATTTAACAGAAAACAAGTGCCTTTGCATGTACCAGCAAAATCAGTAGACCTTAAAAAATTATGCAGAAGAGGTGAGCGTAACGTCACTTACAGGTCATATGTATTATTGTTATTGTCCATAATACGGGGATAGCTTCCCATCGGAAGAATCTTTATTCGATACCTACCAGATACAAGTTAAGGAACATGATGCATGTAACCATGAAGAAAATTGTCTACAGCTTGGATCAAGTTTGATGAGGCAAAAGCTGGAACGAAGAAAATACTAATATGCAGGATTGCAAAACATGCAGAATCAGAAGTATAGACCTGACACTATATCCAAAACATATGAAAAAAGGAAGGATAAAAGCAGAGAAACGGTCCCCAAACATTTCAAGAGCAGAAAATTGGCATATGCATGCTCAACATATTAATGCATAGCATAAATCACAAAAATGCAAAGAAAAAAGTCTAAACAAAACTTATAACAATAGTGACTATTAAAAAACAACTAAGGTTTTCCTTGTGACTAAAAAACCAACCATAACCAGCAACCAGGGAAAATGTCACTTCATAAGATTGTCAAAAACTGTCAATAACCATTTGATGGAAAAAAAACAACAATGAAGACTGTCTATATCTGTAACCTTAAGGATAATGCACCAGATATTTTATTGTCAACCAATATGGCAGCCATAAGTCTGTAATATAGCATGAATTAGTGTTGGTAGAAAATCATATTTGGATAATTGTCCCAAAATCCAACACTTCCTGGAAGGATATGTTCCAGTCATGCAAAGTAGAACAGCTTGTACATTCTTCATAAAGTCACTAAAAAAACAAAAAATTCATACCAACTCAACAAACATAAACTCAAAAAAGCCACAAATATGAAGAGTAAACTGGCTGAATTGGGCATTCACCATCAGATGTCAGCTTGAAAATAGGTTGAAAATGAAGCTATCTCAAAACTCGCAATTAAAACACATTTTTCAGAATAATCACATATTGACATATATGCTTTGCAACAACATAAAAACAACATGTAGTGAGCCAACAGATATAACTCAGTTGAAAGATACAGAAACTTTGGTCGAAAATGTTGAGCCATAGTATGAAGAAGAAGACATGCCTGGCCCCAAGCAGCATTTATTTCATCCCATTCAACCTGGAGATCAACAGAATGGTCAATGAAAAATGAAAACACAAGCCGAACAGAGTGCATAATGCATAACTCCGGCCAAAATTACATGGTCAGTGATTGACAAGCAACGCAAAATTGCACCAAAATAAGAAAGGATCAAGAAAATAATAGAATAAATCTAACTAAGGAAAGTAAAACAAATTAATATGTGCTACCAATTTCTTAAATATAGTAAAACAGAATAGAAGTACTTAAGGAGCTTAATAAAGAATATGCAGAAACTTTTTACCCAGTCCTGGTGTAGCATACCGGTATCTTAGGAAGACGGCCAAGTCGAAAGTTGTTAATAGTTCCAAATTCTCCATCATGTGAAATAGAGAAAGCATCATTTAGCACATTGGTTCGCTTCAGTAAATCTAAGTGTGCTTGTGAAACTTCTATCTTGGCTAATAGAGCATCTCTCTCTTCCTGACATGTTGGAGAAAAACTTGGTGACAACCAAGATAAACAAAAAAATTCAACAACTATATAGTCCTAATACATGAAATATGCAATATATGTTTTCTAGACTATGACAGCCATATACTGAGGCCAAAGGCAACAGCCTGCCACAATTTTTTTCAAGAAAATTCAGCATCAGAGGCAAATATTATAATTTTTTAATCAGACAATACAAGAAACAAGATTAGTCAAGTTGCATATCAGACAATTATATAAAGTATCCTCAAAATCTGCATTAAGCTCCCAATAATCTTAAGCCAGGCAACTACTGGAGTAAAAAAATCAGTAACATCTATATTATCTTTTCTATAGGAGTCCATAGTATCAAAGAAGATGGTTCTGCAATTGTAATTTACATAGTTAATTTACATACTGAAAGATAATATAGTGATCTGCACAAAGGCCATGCAACACTGTCAACAACCAACAAAACCCAATGATCTATCCGACTAAAGCCACCATTATCAAGATCAGCTCTAACTAAGTTCACCACCACCAATTCTCATAAGAAAATTTACTATAAAATAAGCTCAACCACAGACAATTTGGACCAAGCAATCATAACTAGTCTCACCTTATTTAGATGCTTATGAAGGTCTTGAAGTCTAGATGCCAGATTACAAGCATGAACCTTGCGGTGTTTGTTTTATGTTATCATTTTAACCTCTGTTAAGAGAGCATCCTCAATAGTCATTATTTATGGTTATATGGAAAAAAAAAATTTGACAGTGCATGAGACCCCTGCCAATGTGGGGACTAAAAGAGTTGATACATGTAGTCTTAATCTTGCATTTAGAGAGAATATTTTTATGACCAATCCTGGTACTATGATCAAAAGCATCATGACCATGGTACCAAAGGCTCACCTTTGATCATGGTCTATGAACACTTTGTTGATATACGTTTAAAGCCTTGGCAATATAATTAAGTACTAAAGGATGGAGAAATACACAAAGTCATGCTACTATTACATTCACCAAGAATTTCTTGCAAAAAGGTTTCTGAAGCCAATAACAACTCCACAAGCCTTACCAAAAATAAGACACCACATTTAGAAGCATTTTAACAAAATGAAAATAACAGAAGCATGCATAGCCAACACTGTATCTATTTTGCTTTTCTCTGAGAATAACTATTGAAAGGTGAAACTATTTGGGTCCTGGACACAAGCCTGAATAAAGCCACTGCTCTTGGACAGTATATAACAAATGATTATTGAGCTAAATGGAGACATAATCATAATGATGGAAGTTATTTTTATTCCAAAAGCAATATAAACTCATAACTGAAAATTTTAGGATTTTACAGAAAACAACCTGATGAGAAATCAGTTGGAATTGGAAGGAGTTGAACTCATGCCAATAGCTGTATAAGAAACAACAAAAACATCTCCAAGTTATTTAGTAGGAAAGGAAGGTATGAATTCAAATTAAATGAACATATGAACCCAAAATCTGAATTGATAGAAAGGGCTATAAGACTGTAGTTGAAGAAGGATTGAGGGTTTAAATTTTGTCCATGAAACAGTTCCAGTCTTGAGATCGCAAATGCAACATGAAAGCGAAAATTTTATGCATAGATTCACAATTCTGGACCCATCCACTGTGATCACAGATAGATTCAAAGTTTAAAGACAAGGGTCCTGTATGGATAAGTTAATGTTGTTAACATGTCTGACGCCAAAGTTATTCATAGATTGACAATTTTGAATTCCATTTACTGTGGTTACAGGTTATAATTTAGCCAAGGGAAATTGCTTATATGAGCACAATGTTTTATTTTATGGTTTTAAAGCTACTAGGCTATGAATGCTTGTGTGGATAACTTGATAATATTAATATTTCTGACTTCATATTTATTCACAGTAAAAGAAATGCCGCACTCTCCTTTGTGTTCTACTCCAGCTCCTCCTCCCTCCTCTCCTTATACCAAATGACAAAGTTATCTAAGTGTGGAAATAAAAATACATACCGCTCCTCTAACTCTTTAAACTTCTTGGATTTCACTTGTACCTCCTTCAGTTCAGCATTAACTTCCAAACGCTGCTTCTCAATTTCTTCAATTTCAGCCTGAAGTCTTCTCTCTTCTTCCCCAATCTAAAAGTGTTCGTATCAAAGATGCTTAGAAAAGGTGAATTAATGAAATAACACAGCATAAAATAATATAATTGTTATCACATTATCATTCATAGACTTCTATTCTCATTAATCTAAACAACTTTATTGAACAGTAATCAACTATATTATGCGCAAATAAGATATAGTGAGATTTTATGTTGTCTATCAGTTGCTTTACATAGACCCTCCTTTTTTGGGCGAGACTGAAATTGAAAAAGATTTAATAATAAGCATGCACTGTCAAAATTATGGCTTAAGAAAGCATGATGGCTGGAACATATCTATGTGGCTGAATCAAATTGTGGCATTATGACCTGTTATAATCTATCATAACATGACACAAACTATAGAAATTTTCAGAACCCTATTGTACCATCAAGTAATTCTATTGTTAACAATCTTGATGATTAAGATTCAGTGAACGAAGTCTCAGGATTCAACACTCCTAAGAGTATTGTTAAACTAGTCTAAATATATCATTCGATGTCCAATGAGTCACTTCTTAATTTAAGTCTCTTTTATCTTCTTCATATAATTGTTGAATCTTTTTGAAATTTTTTAAAATACATGTACAGAAAATCAATATGCTGGAGGAAAATAATGAGAAGGCAAATGCAACTTCAAACATTAAATATCAATCATATAAATGAATTTATCCATAATAAGATTTGATCCTGAAACTTAAGCATTAAGATCATAATGCAAGTCTCTGCTGATGAAGTTGTACTGGTTGTAGAATTAAACCTAAAGCAAAAGGAATGACACCAAAATATAGTAAACTTCTCATTTTTTTCACAATCTCTATATATTCAGCACAAATATTCTCAAAAAAGGATTAACAAACCTTCCTGACAAGGCAACTTCAGAATTTAAGAGGCCTAAAATTTCCTGCTGGATCTAGGAAATATGCAACTTCTTTCTTCACTTGGATACATTATATATAAGGGGAACAACTGCCAAGTATTCTTTTTCTGTTTCCCTAGGAATATGAATCTCAATTAAACCACCCTTCTTTTAATAAAAAGAGTACGTCAGAAAAACTATATAATTCTATAGCAAAAGGTTCAGTAGGCATTCAGCTAGACCTTAGGGCCCTAAGAGGAGGATGACAAGTCTTAGGATGACAAGTGAACTAAAGTAATGTAATTTTTACCATCTTTCAGTTCTTTTTATTTCTCAGATTCTTGAAATTGGCCAACTTTAGCTCTGACTATGACCATAATTTCTTCAGATGCAAGACCCTTTCTAGCATCCTGAGACCAGGACAGACCATCCATCAGGTTTTAGATAATCTAAGAAGAGGAAAAGACATAAAGAAGAAAGTTTCTCTTGGGTCTGCTTAGGTTTCTTTTTCAACATCATGATTAAGTCACAATATGAATATGCATTAAAAGCCAAGCCAAAATGTAGACATTTGAGAGTTACCTTCGCTTTCTCTTGTAGAAAGTCGGCCTCACTAAGAACATCATAGGATTCCATTTCAAATTGTTTAAGGCATGCTTCATAGGATTTGATGTCTCGGTTCACATCTTCTACCTCTTTATCAAGTTTATCTGACAACAGTCTCATGCATTCCAAACAAAGAGGTTGCTCAACCTACAAAGAAGTGTATGAGAAATAAAGAAATGTTGCTTTAAAAACAGTAGACAAAGTATTTGAAGAAAGAGGTGTTTGAGAACTGGTAGTCAACTGCCAGTACCTGTGTCTGTGTAGTTGCAATATCAAATGCCCTTTTCAAGATTATGCTAGAGTGGAATCCTGGGCCATTGACCTGCAAACCACTGCTAGGACTTCCACCTTGGAACCGTTGTTGGGCTCCCCCCTCTTCAGGTGTCAACTCACTCTTGTACATTGAAGCAGCAGCAGGTGGTAACACAACATATGACTCCTCGATTGCCTTTGCAGAGTGGCTATTGTCTGGCTGTGGAGTAGTGCTTCGTGGGCGTGGCGGAACTCCATGACCCTGATATTTTTGTTTTGGTAGCACCACAAATGAATGATCCATTCGGCTAGCGGCCATCACGCTTCCCTGAACTGTGGAGGCTTGCATGCCTACATGCATCGATAGTGCAAATCTTAATTTTATGTCACGAATTTCAATCTATTTACTGAATACCAATATGCAAAAGATCACAAATTTTTAGCCAAAAGACGGTTCTTTCAAGCCTCGGTCCAAATTAACCTTATTGCTGCATTTTAGACGCCCAAACACTCTTCGCTCACAAGAAGGGAGCGAAGAAAACGAGGCTGCTAACAATTTCAACCAGAGATCGAAGAGAAGAGAAAATGAGGCCGAAAATATCGAGGAGGAAGAGAAACCCTAACCGGAGCGGGATGGGTCGTTGAAGAACTTGTCGGCGTAGGAATCGACGCCGACGACGCAGAGGGCGTGGTGGCAGTTCTGGCAGACCCCTATGGGGAGGTTGGGATCCATCGGGAAGCTCTTCCCCTTGTCTCCTCCTCCGATTTCGTCCTCCATCGGATTCGTCTTCCTTGCCCCTCGAGCGAACTCGCCCTCGCACCACGAAGGTCGAAACCCCCAGCAAATCACCCTTCACGAAATCCGTGCAAACCTGAATTTTTTTATGCCGTCGCCGTTGGAACAAATCACCGTAAGTGAGAGAACCGCCTTAAGGACTCGGCTTATGTGCGGGCCCCACCGCGCCCCTCAAGGGCTTGGGTTGGGTAATGGCTGTGGGGCCCACATAAGCCGCGTCCTTAAGGTGGTACGCCTATTGCTCTCTCCGTCGCTCGATTCCAATACCTCTCCCTCTACACGCAATTAGGGCTTCTGTCGGGGATCCTCCGAATTGAAAACGTAGGATTCCTTCTGCGCATCCATGGCGATCTACCAGATCTTCGTCAAGCTTCTCGACGGTCGAACCCAATGCCTCCAGATCCCCTCCCCCACCCTCTCCGGCGAAACCCTAAGGCGCGATCTCGTCGCGAGAACCCGAATTCCCCTCCGATTCCTTCGTCTCGTGTCTGGATCCCGAGTAATCTCCGACGAAACCGTCATCTCGGCCTCGACTGACGGCCTCTTCCCCTCTGTTAGCCTTCTCCTCCGCCTTCCCGGTGGCAAGGGAGGGTTCGGCTCCCTCCTCCGTGGCGCTGCTACAAAGGCCGGTCAGAAGAAGACCAACAACTTCGACGCCTGCAGGGACATGAGCGGCCGCCGGCTTCGCCACGTGAACGCCGAGAAGAAGCTTGAGGAGTGGAAGGCCGAGGCCGAGGAGCGGAGGCTAGAGAAGCTAGCGGAGGATTTCCTGAAAAAGAAGGCCAAGGAGGTGAAGAAGAACTCGACAGCGGCCGTGGAGAAATACCTGGAGAAGTATAGAGAGGACGCAGAGAAGTGTATGGAGGAGGTAGAGGAGTCGGTGCGGCAATCCTTCTCGTTGTACAAGGAGTCTAAGCGTAAAATCTTGCCTCTGTCCGAGCCTTCTTCCAAGCGCTTGAAGATATGGTGAGTTTTGCGTTTTTTGGATTCTTTTGATTAAAAAAGAAGTATTTTTTAAATTTGTTCTTGTCACTCATTGTTCGATCTACTTGATTACCTAGGCTGGGAAAGAAAAAGATGGAAGACAGTGATAGTGATACAGATGACAGCGAACACGAAGACGAAGATGATGATAGTGATAATGTAGATGAGAAATCTGTAGTACTTGATGATGGAAATTGTTTGAACCAAAGCAAGGTAGATGAGGATGTCACAGCATCAGGTTCCTTTTCTGGTGCTGATTCTGATGGCGAATCATCTGGTGGTGGTTCTGCGAAAAGCAACATTGATGAGCTAAATGGAGATGGTATCTTGAGTTCACCAGCGGTTGAACAGGTGTCTGGAAGTGGAGACAGTAACTCAGGATCAGATGAAATTGATGCAGGCAAAGCTGGAGCACCTGAAGAAGTTAAGGATGTTGTGGTTTCTGCTGTGGAAGAGGCGCCAAAGGCAAGCGAGTACAAATTAGAAGTGGAGAGTCAACCTGAATCAGCACAGAAAGTACCTGAGCTGGTCAATAAGGAAACAGTTATTGAGAGCACCAATGTGTCCAGTCCAGAGGAACTACTGAACTTTGACAATTATGACTCAGCAGCAGAATTGGAGGTATAGCTGTGATGTTCTAATATTATCCATCCTTTTCCCATGTTTTTTATATGTCTGCTAATGTTTAGCTTTTAAATGTGTAGAACTAACATCAATGCTTGCGTTGGAGAATCTGCTTAAAACAAGGCTTAAGTATATGAGATCAAGTACCTTAGCTCTAGCTGACTGTTATGGCTTATTGAGATAAACAGGCCTATGCTATCCTTATTAATATTTCACAAAGTAATATAATGCAATGTTGTGGAAATAGACTTGTATTAATTGGTATCTCTGGAACTTTGGTTTCTCGAGTATCTCGAGACATAATTGTGTTGACAAAGCTCCATCGACATACAAGAATCTTTATAAGCTTATATGACAAAGAAATGCTAGTGGCAACTTTCGTTTGGGATGAACTTATCACTTAAGTGTATTAGCATGAAGCATAATGCTGTTTAAGAAGCTAGCCAACATATAAAAAATCCTGATAAGCTCATTTGAGTAATTTGAATAAAATATAAGAGAAGTTATTCTTTATGCTTCTTGGGCATGATTATATTAGTTTTGCTAGGTGTCAGTGATTCTGGTACAGTTGTTTTTGGATCTAGGTTCAAATACATTAGACCTAATGTTGGTTTCATTATGAATTACAATAGATATGTGAGAAGTTAGCTGCATTATATGGCCACATAATGTGGTAGCCAATTAATTACATATTGTTTTTCTTATAGTTTAACAAATTCATGATTGTCACTTCATTGAAAAATAAAAAAAATAGGAGTGTTGGCATAGTCAAGATCTTAGATTCTGTGTGGAATAGTCCTAAAAACACTAACCCAATCACATTATCTAGTTGGATATGATATATAGGTCAGTACTTAGTTTTACAGGAACTAGTACCCAACAGTTGGAAAGCACCTACTGGTCTGATCATGGATGAGAAGAAATGGCAATCAGAATAATTTATCTTGCACCTGTTGGAATGAGTCAATACTCTGGATGATACTAAATGCCAATATAGATGATTGTTATAGGGTAGCAGCAGACTTACCAACCATGTAATGACAATTATTTTCCCTTTACCATACAAACTAGTGTTACCACTTCTACTCTGTCTAGATGTAATTGCTATTCGATACAAAAATGCATTTCTCCATGTGAACGATATGCAAGTTTGTTCCTTGATCCAAAATTATTTCCCCATGGGTCGTTTACTTGGATAGTTGGTTGCTTTTTTTTTAAAGTAGCCGTTTTTGAAACATGTAATTTGCTTATAAATGGTGGTTTCAGGTGCTTGGTATGGAACGGCTGAAATCACTGCTGCAGAAGCATGGACTTAAATGTGGTGGTACCTTGCAGGAGCGTGCTTCAAGGCTTTTTCTGCTGAAAACAACACCACTGGAAAAGTTGCCCAAGAAGGTTCTAGCTAAATAGACAAGAGTCAAGAGGGACATCTGTGTGACCACCACTCTACTACATATCTTTGATGCTCTTTTATCATGCATATCATATATTCTTCATAGTATAGGGCATTATGGTTGAGAATTACCATCTAGTGTTGACATGTTTTGACATCATCGTGCAACTAATGCTGTAATCTGTGAATGGTTTCTAAGCATCGTGAATTTATGTGATCGAATGAACAAAGTTGACTGAATCTTTTGCTGTATCATTTTGTTTGTGCCTTCTGGATTTTGTACATATGTAGGAAACTCTGATTTTGGATGAGAATTATAAAAGTTTTAATATACTTCAAAATAAAATATAATAAAGGTTTATTTTTTTTCTTTTCTACTTCATCTTAAATTTAAGTCTAAATATTTTAAAAAAAATCATATAATATTTATTATGAAATAAATAGAAGAAGATATTATTTAGTTATAATATTTTTAATGGAGCTACAATGTTTTTAGTTCAACAATAAAAATAATTAAAACTCCGTTGAAAAAGCTGTAAATTAAAAGTATTATAGTATTGATTTAGCTTTATTCAAAGACATTATAGTACCGATTTAATTCAAACTAGATTTTGATGAAAATTCACCTTTAAAGGGTATTTTTGATCTTTTCAAAACGGCAGGAACATTATTTGGATTTACAAAAATCCAAAATTTGGGGTTTTTTCCCAGAAATATAAATTCACCATTAAATAGACGTCTGGTATTCAAACGCCGCGTCGGCGGGAAACATTCGATCCGCACCACGCGATCGTCCTCATCCCCGGCCCCGCTTCTCCCCCATCTCACTCGAAAGGAATCGATGACACACAACGGCGGATGCATTCGATGATGAGGCAGAAGAGAGGGCAGCCGATCAACGTTCCGAGGATCCGGTAAGCATGGTTCGCAGATTCGATTCGCTCTCGTCCTCGTTTCAATCGATTACGCGATTGCTTTAGATTCGCTTCCGTATGTAATTTATCTCTGTTGAGTTGGATCATCGGAACCCTGGAAAAAGTATAGCATCGGGTCTTCTCCTTGATAGATGATCCGTTTCACTCTCTTCTTCGAAAAATGCAATACATTCCTGGAGATCATTTTAGCCAGAAGGGCAGATGTTTGAGCAATTCTTATTCTCAAGCGAAACTGCAAGTAAATGCTCTGTGCTGATTTTGATTGTTGATTTTAGAGGTATATGAGTTGATAATGTTAGGTACTTTTACATACAGAACCAGCACTTAAAGCCGGTTGATCGACACATGTGGACCTTGAAAGTACTTTATACTTCGTTGACAGATGTCATTATAGTTGTTAATTAATTGATCTTGCATCATCTTCATCCTTTTGAAACCAAGCAGTTCGTGAAGGACTTATATTCTCCAAATTTTCTATGGTCTGTAGTCATTTTTCCTCGCAAAATACAGACAAAGGATGTAATTAGGAAATCTGAGAGTCAACACTCGGCTTATGTATTTTCAACAAATTATGACATATTGCCTTAATTCAGCATGATGTTGTATGTGTTTCCTTTAAAACAGCGGCCTATTGCATGAGACTCTCGCCGATTCTGGATCTGGGGAGGGACAGTATACAGTCATGTCTGTTAAAATAGGGAGATTATTTGCATGACTCACATGTTGGTCGCCTAAGTTGCAAATGAGCACCGTAAACATGCAGTCTCCATGTTTTCTCTTTGCTACTTTGATATAGTTCGACTTAGATGGTCTGAACAAGATACTACTGATACTAGATACACTTCTGCATCTATTCTTTTCAGTAATCTTTCTAAGTTCTGTGAACTCTTCCATGAACATATCAAGCTTTATCAGCATCTTGCATTATCAATTGAAGAGAAGGGATGGAACTCAAACTCAACTACAGATTTTGCTAGTTGGCCTTACACTATGTGCCCACATACTTTATTAGTGGTCCAATTACTGGTCTGGATATTAGTGTTATGCAGAACCATTTTTAGGCCTCCTAATTTATTTATCAATTAGTACTGTCTTCCGATGGCTCCAGTCTATTTGATCTCTTTCTCATTGCGTCCTTGGCAACTGTTTGTTATTTGTCTGAAACTGTATGCATTTATCATATGTTTGTTTGCGATATCTGACAATATGCTAGCGGACATGTAGTTACATGCATTGCTGTTACATAGACTAAGGTAAACATGTTTCCGAGTGTGAGTACTAGCATTTGCTGTTAACTGTCATCAAATGGACATATTCTGTTCTGCTTCAATAATTTATTAATACATCTGTTCCATGGATGTTGGTTCAAGATGCATGGCCTAATTTATGGCTGAACAATATGAAGACCATATGGAGTATAATATTTTTTCTTAGTTCCTAGAGGCCTTATTGGGCTTTTCTACGGCTCTGTGCTTCTCATATTGTAGAGCTTTTTACTTGGAAAACATATTACAAAATAATTATGATAATAAGTATCAATGTTTATGTTAACTTTCATATAGCAGAGTCAAATTGGAACATAAGTGTCACGTCCTGATAGGTTAACTAGTCTATCAATTTAATTGAGCCTAAACCATTAGTCAAAATACTTAGGTTAAATTTGATAGTAATATATCTTTCAGACCCTTATAAGTAATTTTAATCTTACCGGGACTAATCAGAAATGTTATAATATCTAACACTGAAGGGCTTGACATTCTAGTCAAGGCCCAACATAAATTAGATCAAACCCTAGCATGGTGTATATGAGTCATAGCCCGATAGTGGTTCCATGCCATAATAAGTCTTCTGACTCCATCCACAGATAGTCCTTTTCCACTCGAGTCTCTCACCATGTTCTAGTACTAGATCGGCTTTGATACTATTTCTCACAATTCAATTTTGATGGGCTAACTAGTCTATCGATTTTGTTAGATCTAAATCATTGATCAAAACACTTAAGCTGAAGTTAATAGTAATACACCTATCATATTCTTATAAATCAATCTTAATCTTACCCTTACCCATTATATAGAATTAATTGACATATTACAATAAGTCATACTCTCTGTACGACCTATTGATACTACTGTTAACTTATTTGTATGCATTCGGGGAATAAATTTTGGTGTAGTTTAACATCAGCATTATGATATTAGAAAAAAAATGGATAGTAATGTTACTCCTGCAAACTCATATGTTAGATGAGAATATTACAAGGAATCTATTAGACTTCTGGTTTTTACTTGCTCTAAATAATTAAATACATAAAGAAGCATTGAAGGGTCGACTGGGGTATTACCAGTTATAATCTCATATTTTCTTGCAGGTGTAGAAAAGATAGATCAAGAAAAAAAACACCTGTTGATGGGCAAGAGGAATTTAAAGCAATGTTTAGGAGAAGAAACAAATCCTTGTGAGTATCCACCAACATTCAAACTCCTGTTTCAAATAGTCAATCTTGATGCCTTAGAATCTTTTTTCAGCATTTTAGCTTTAATAATATATCTGCTTTGTTAAACTATTGTTGACCTTTAGTCAATGTTCCATAGGATGGAGATGGTTATTCTAGATTGCTTTGTTAAACTATTGTTGACCTTTAGTCAATGTTCCATACTTGTTAGCTTGTTCAAACCGTTCGTTCTTACTAATATAATTCAACTCAATATTAACGTTGTTTACCATGAAAGGAACCAAAAAAGTTGTTCTTGTTAAAAGACTTCTGAGCAAACAATTCATAGAAAACTAGATATGCATGGATCAGTCTGACCATTTTCTTTTTTTTTTAGTGTACTGATCTATCAGCATTTTTGGTAAATTTGGGGTTTTCCGTCTGAGATCTAAATGATGTGAAAGCTAGTGAAACCACACTCCATGTCGTGGCAAGTTTCTAATTAACCTCATTATTCTTGCTTGAAATTTGTGTCAGCCGTTTAGGCTTCATCTGTATTAAAGGCCTGTTGTAATAATGAAATGGTTTTATCTGACGTTACCTAAACAAGTTTCTATAGCATGACACATGTTCATCGAATGCTTAGAACCTTTTAGAAGTCCAAGGTATTGTTTCGTACATGACATTTTAAGGAAAGTGGGCTGAGATTTTGATCTTAAGGGATGAAAGGGAAAAAGGAACAAAAACGACTCATCATTCCCTTTCAAAGAAGCAGCAATGTTGCCCGTGAGAGTAGCGTAGATAAATAAAGAAAACCATCAACTATATATGCTTTAAGCCAATGAGTAACCGTTTAGTGCAATTACCACACTTAATGATAGCAATATGGAAGCTAATCGATTGTATGCTTGTCGGCTGCTTATCGGTAAAAGCTCCATAGATATAGTCTTTTACGGTAGATGACGTTTTTGGTCGAGCATACATTTCAACTGTGACTACATATAAATGTATAGATTGTCTACATATAAATATACATTTCATCCTACATATAAACGTCTGATATCATTTGTGTCAATAAATACCAGTCAGTATGTATTGATTCAATTAGCTTTTGAAACCTTGCCTAATAGGATTGTATTCTTTATGGTCGATGACGTTCTTGGTCAAGCATGCATTTCATCTGCATGCCATGCATGGCAATGACCAACATATTAGACTTTGTCAATCTTACTATGTATTGTGTCGGGTTGCACAATGGGTATGACCGGGTCAAAACATAAAAGCTAAAGGTCAAGTTGAATCTCGATAGATGGGACCCTCAATCGTATTCAATCTACACGAGACACGACTAAAAGTGTTTTCCTTCTCACTCTTCGTGCGAAACTCGGGGGTAACTTTTAGAAATTGATCATAATATTTAGTTTTACATTGATTATTTATTAAAACTAAGGGTTTATAAGTTCGTCGATTCATTTTTATTTTTAGAGATATTTTTTAAGGTTCACTAAGTCCTGAAAGAATAAAACTGTATTAGCATATCTAAAGCGAATAATTCTTGACGAACTTATAGAATAATATTAGAGTAATGATAATGATAATGATATTTAATCTCATATTGGTTCATAATGATATTTAATCTCATAATGATAATCATTGGCTCCCCTATGGGAGGAGCATTGATAATGATATTTAATTTCATATTGATTGAAGAGTAAGAGAATTAAAGATTTATAAATCTATTGGTATACTAAAGATGATTTTTGGAAGATTTATAAGTCTGTCGGGTATTCTTTCCCTCAGAGATATTTTTTGAAATTCACGAGTCTCAAAAGAATAAAATCATAGAAAGTATATTTTAAGATTCAGAATAAAAATCATATTAACACGTCCAAAACTGATTCATTCATCTTTTATCATTATTGAGTTTTTTAAAAGAGTCTTTATTAAATTAAGAGTTTTTATTTTTTTATAAAATATTTTTGGATCTTCCTTTGTTTCTTGCATCATCAATATTATTTGTCACATTTTTTTAATTACAGTTATAATCAATTCAATAGCTAATTTTATTGTTAATATCATTAAATTGATTTGAAACCATGTACCCTCACCTGCAAGTCTCTTGCCAAAGTTATGAATATGGAGAAGTCATGCATCTCTTTCGGAAACGACCGCCACCCACCAACCTATTTATTTAGACGCCACAAAAAACCCAACACGTCCTCGAGCCCACAGCAACCATGAACTGAGATAATCTTTTTGTTGGGTAAAACGTCGTAGGTTTATCACGAGGGAGGGAGGGTAACAAAGTGCCATTTTTTCTTGTCATCCATGGACTCTTTCCTTGACGATGACAGGATACTGGTACAACGAATTCGCGTCTCTGTCCTGCGGTAAGGGCATCTTGTTGTCAAAACGAGGAAAAACCCTAAGCATCTGCATCATTTGTTTATCTTGTTATCCGTAGGTGGATTTTTGATTTGAGCTTTTGACGAGGTCCATGCTAGTAGTGGCTTCTAATGTTGTCGAACCCTTGGCCTTTAGCGTCCGGTGGCGCTGATCTCAAACAAGTGTTTGGCTTTGCAGTGTTGTAGCCGCTGTAAACGCGTTTACTGATTGAAACAGTCGTCGGTCTGCGGAGTCCGACAGTGGACTGGACTGATGAGAAAAAGAGACCCCACGTTAACATCCGTTGGGGGATCCCTCATCGCTCACCCTTCTTGTTGAAGTCTTTGCCAATAATTAGTCATTGGTCACTGGAATTTCCTCTTCATGTTCTTTAAACTGTGATCGTCATCCCCACCTTCCTTTACTATTCCTGTTTTCAGCATTAGTAGATACAGAGAGTTAGCTGTTTCCACGCGCTTACACGCACACACGATAAGAAGATATAAAGAAGTCTTGTCAGTAAATGGAAATCCGGTATTTAATTGACCTATTAAATTATCCTCCGAAGATTTTTATTTAATACAAAGCATACAACAATGCTATTTGGTATTGGTTTTTTTTTCCCTATTATTGAATTCTTGCGTAGAACACGCAGCTACTAAACGAAGAAGAACTAGGATCATGACAGAAGATTTTTATTTACATTCAAAGCATACAACAATACTATTTGGCATCAGCTACATGCTGTAGCTTGACCCATGTTAAGTCATCTTAGCATGCAGTTCTCTGGCGTGGTCTCCAACAGTTTCCGTCTCTGTTCCTGCTGCGCCTGCAGCCTGTCTCCTTCCAGCCCTTTGGAGCATGTTCTCCTGTGCGCTGATGGTGCTGTGGCGAGCATGGACGTACCGTTCTTGCCTGTCCCGCACTCGTGCCAAGCATCTCCCCATGTATATATGTGTTAGATATAGATAGATAAAGAGATAGAGAGAGGTAGAGGTGTAGTGGAAGGGATACATACAAGTGGAGTCGCTTTAGAGTGTAGTGAATGGGAATAGTAATAGTAAGGTAGGAATCAGGAGCGAGAGGTTAGAAGGGGAAAGAAACGTGCTCTGCTGATGCCTATGAAATGATCGATCCCACAAAACAATCACACTAAATTCGAGTAGATCGTAGTTTGTGGAACACAAAACAAATCTATTATCGATTAGATGATGGTTCACAAAGGATTCAAGTGGATACAATTAGGATGGCCTGTGGATGTCCACTGGCACTCATAAGCTCGATCCACTGCTTCCATGGAAGAGTTTCGAATTTTAACCATCTTTTGCCGTCATCAGAAAAGATCGCGGTACTATGATTAGATCTCCGGTATGGTCTCGAGCGTTGGTCTCCAACAGTCCTTGCCGGGGACGGGCACGGTCGAGCTGAGGCTGCAACCTCTGCCTCGTTTCAGCTCGCACAACATGTCCTCCACCCTGCTCTCCCTGCGGCTGGCGAGCATGGAGAGCAGCAGAGCCGCCTCCTTCTTTGTCATCACCACCTTCACCCTCACGCGGTCCTTCTTGCCGTCGCCTTGATCCACAAAGCGAACGGATCGCTTCCTTTCATCCTTTCTGCTCGGTGCAGGAGCAACTTCTTCTTCCAGCACATCACCATGAGATCTGCTCCTGCTCTTGTGTCTCTTGGACTCCTGAGACAAGCTGGGCAAGCAGTTCCCCATGTCTGATGACGAGAGAGAAGGTGAGGGACATGGGAAGAAGTTGCATGGTAGTAGAGCTTTATAGAGAAGTGAACTTGCTGACTAGTTGATTGGAATATAGGAGCAGCAGGAGTTGAAGAGACCGATTCAAAGGAGATAAAAGGCAAAGGATTTAGACAAGAGTAAGAATGGTCGTGAGGAGACGAACGACTTGTAAGTTACACCGTCAAGCACGATTATAATATTTTAATCACTAATTGCCAAAAAACACTGACCTTGTGGCATTACTTTGTAAGTTACGAAATTAAAAGGAAAAAATCTATTTTTTTTATAAAAATAAATTAAGAAACATAGTATAAAAATGATTTTTGGATGTTAAAGAGCGAGCTTATTTATTTTTGATCGGGTTAGAATAATTTTAGTTTGAAAGCCTAAGCCGATATGCTCACTTTAATTGTTTGAATATTCGCTTTTATGATATTGGATTTGACTGGCATTTTTAGAATTTTTGTTTGTGAATTATTTTTTATTTCAATTGGGGATGATAAGTTTGCTCTTTTTACTATACAATTTATGTTATGGGATCACCTGTAGACACGAGCTATGGGTTCGTTTTTCAATTTTGTTTGCTTTTTCTATCTTATTTTTAAATTATTTGTCAATTTCTAGGAGTCAATTATGGTATTAGAAATGCTCCCTTGTTATTTTGTTAATTAATAAAAATGATAGAGACAATCGTACTAACTGACGTAACATAGGACATCTCAACATTATCCATACTCTTGATCGGTGCATCAAAGGCTAAAATCATTTATGATGGATCGATAATAGGTTGGGGAAATATAAAGGTTTACATAAATATATGCTAGTGAAAAGCAAGACAATTGACTTGCATTTAGTTGATTTGGCTAAACCACTAAGTGTATTTGAAGTTATTTTAGAGAAGTTTCTTGAATTTACTATTCATCGTAGAGGAATCCATATGAACCCCAACTAGATGAAGGTCATTTAGGAATGAGATCACTCACATTAGCGAAGGAGTAGAGGCTGACGCGATGTAATATGGCATCAAGCTGATATCAATCTCGGTTAAAAGGTAAATCTCTTTGTTTCTTTTGAGTCCTTTGAGAACCCCATGGAATTCAAATGGACGAAAGGAGTACCGAGCTGACATCAACCATCCAAAAAGCTATAAGGTCAGTCCATCCTAACTTAGACCACTATTTGGTAACCTATTAATTATCAACTCTTGTCCAAGAAGTTAAAGAGGCATTGAGCATTGCTATTGCTTTTCTATCTTATTTTTTAAATCATTTCTCAATTTCTAGCCGGGGGAGAGGAGTCAATTGTGGTCTTAGAAATACTTCCTTGTTATTTTGTTACTTAGTGAAAATGAAAGAGACAATCATGATATCATAACATAGCAATGCTCAACGTCATCTCGCTATTAGTTCAAACTCTTGATGGATTCATTAGTGGTATTCACGAGGTTCAATACTCGAATTGACTCACAAACATTATAGTGGTTAAAATATCTAATAGTGAATGAACATATTTTCATTAAATAGATATGAATAAAACTTGTTCAAAAGGATAACTATCCATTGTTTCTTTCTTATAGATCAACTGGTTGATGTCATATCGGTCCTCCTGAGCTATTAACTTTCATAAATACATTCTCAAAATACAATTAAGTCAATTGGATGTGTATTGCTATAATGATATAGTTTGAGAATGATAAGCAAATTAGATGAAAATACAAAGAATTACTAGATAATGTGCTAGTGAAATGCAAGATGATTGATTCACATTTAATTGGGTTTCTTGAATTTATTATTCATCATAAAATCATCTGGGAATTCTAAAATGATGAAGGTCATTTAAGAACGAGATCACCGACAATCGTGAAGGTGTAGATTTTGACATGATGTATCATGACAAGGAGCCATTACCGGTCTCAATCAAAAAATAGATCTCCCACTTTTTTTTAGCCCTTCAGATCTTCCGGCTTTAAATAAACGGAAGAGTGCCAAGTTAACCTTAACCATCTAAAAAGTCGTAGAGCCAGAGCCAGCCTTTTAGAACTTGCGTCTTCCTTCTAGTTTGAGGGACAAGCTCTATATGTACTCTTGGCTATAACCTTCTTTATTGTCATCTTAGTTCTTGTTCGAGAGGCTAGAGACATTTAAAAATTGATCTATTATATTAACAATGGAGTCAAACTGAAATACCAAACTATTTCAAGCGTGTACTATCATCCCATGTTAGAACAAATCAACCACTTCAACAAATACCTCCCATGTTATCAATTGTCTTCTCATTTTCTTATTCCTTAAATGTATGGTTAGGACTTAGGATTGATATTCAATCGATACGGATTGAAACATGTTGACAAACGATAATCATATCATACGAGATTTGGCACCCTCACTCACATGGTATATCCTGCTTGTCCCATACCAAATCGAATAAAATTACATTCCTAGATCTATATTAAGTCGTAGAAAGCAAATTCATAGATTCCAATTCCTCTATCTATTGTTTCCAAAAGAATAAGGAACTGTACATTATTATTCATCATCGCAGCAAATACAGCTTCTGGACAAAAACAACCAAGAGAAAAAGAAAAACGCCGAGGCCACAACCCTAGAATGCTGACTGCAACACATGAAAAAAAAAACCCTTCAAAATTAGCACCCTGAACATATATAAGACCACCTACGTTACTTTGTTTTGACAGAGTGACTACATTGGTAGCCAGAGATGCTTTTCTCCCAAACATGGTGTCGATTGGACGGAACGGACAGACCGACCATAAATCTAGGCAGTCACTCTGTGGACTAAATCTTCACTGGAGACAGGGTTCTCCTTGCTACAAGTATTCACATCGTTCATCAGATACTTGTCCACCTGGGAGGCAGCTTGACGGCCCTCGTTAATGGCCCAAACGACAAGCGACTGGCCTCGTCGACAGTCTCCTGCAGCAAACACCCCATCTACGCTGGTCGAGAAACGCCCGTACTCTGCCTTGAAGTTCGACCTGTTGTCCCGCTCCAAGCCCAGCTGATCAGCAATCGTCTGTGAAGATTGTTGAGAGCATGAGTCGGTACCCCCATTGACAGAGATAACCATGTAGAGCCTTAAGTCTTATCATGCAGAATTAAAATTTTTGCTAGATGCATGTAGTAAAACAATGCCATATTCATCTTCATGAGAAAGCAATGGAGATGACTTGATCAGGGTTTATAAAGATACAGAGGAAAACAAATAAAACTTGCTAAAGAACAAGAAAGGATAGTTCATGAATTATCTACAGAAAACCCAAATAGTTTAGGAACAATAGAGAAAGAACTCACCAACTCTGGACCAAGGAAACCCATGGCTAAAAGAACCAGGTCAGCCTCTATAATCTCCTCCGAACCCTTGATTTCCTCAAACTGGAATTTGCCACTACTATCCTTTGCCCAATGTACACGGACCACCTCAAGGCCTTTGACAACTCCACTTTCGTCTCCCACGAATCGTTTAGTCAGGACCTCATAGGATCGTGGATCTTTTCCGAACTTGGCTGATGCTTCTTGATGACCATAATCTACTCGAAAAATGCGAGGCCACTGTAGAAAAGTTTTAAGAGCTAGAATCAGAACCGTAGTTGCCACCGTACAATGGTTGTAGTTTGCTTTCAAAATTTTAAGAGCTAGAAGAAGAATACTTGCTTACCCTTTACAAGAAAGAAATTATAAAGGAAAAAAAAAATAGAAAAATAGAACCTAGAGATATTAGAAAAACTAAATTCAAGAAGGTCCACAATTGAATGCATCTTGAACTAATCTAAACAGATGATCATAACAGACAAATCAATGGTAACCAAGGGAGGGTACTGAACCTGTGGCCATGGATTGCCTGGTGCTCGTTTTTGAGGTGGCTCTGGAAGGAGTTCTAGATTGATCATGTTGGTGCAGCCATGTCGTATAGATGTTGCAATACAATCTGTTCCTGTGTCTCCACCACCAATCACAACCACCTTCTTCCCCTTAGCAGACAAGTATTTACCATCCTGCAGATTGCTATCAAGCAAGCTTTTGGTGTTTGCATGGAGAAACTCCATAGCAAAGTGAACTCCAGAGAGTTCTCTTCCAGGAACAGGAAGATCCCTGCACAAGAAGCATTTTCAGTGCATGAGCCCACTACAAGTAACATAACACCTGGGTCAATATGGCTTTTACAATCAAGAGGACAACATACAAGCATCAACAAAAAGACACCATGGTAGATAATTATAGTCAAGATTCACTGTGTCTGAGAGAGAGAAGAGAGAGAGAGGATGTACATATGCTAGAAATGAAGTAATATATATATAACATTAAGTAAGCATAATTCCCACCAATAAACATAATAACAGTAGGTTCAGCAGCAATTGTAACACCTGAATTGAAACTGGGGTTCATTGTTTAACAAGGGAATATCTAGACACAGAAATGGAAGGAAAAAAAATGCATATCATATTTACACAGTGAGTCAGTCAAACTTCAAGTTATGTTTAGTACAGATTGTCAACTCAAACTTTATAAGAGAATCAACTGAATACTTCCATGAATAAGTTATCTCAGGTATATGCACAAATTTAAATCAACGTACAGCATTATTTTGCTTATGTGCTGAAAATCTATATTCATAACATGATAATATCTACTTGAGCAATTCTAACAAAATTGCATTCTAAGATGGAAAGAAATGTACTTTGTAAATTTATTATGATTTGCATGTATCCATAAACAAGTCTTGCAGAATTTTTGTCCAGAAGGATTGTGTAGCCAGGCATGACAAATGCAAAATGAAATTCAGATGAATTCAAACAGATGTTCATATTAATACATCTCTCGTTGTTACCTTGGCTTTGTAGCTCCACAAGCCAACACGATGGCATCATTCTCAGCACGGAGATGGTTGAGGGAGTACATGGGGTCAACTCCAACATTAGCATTCACCATAAAGTTAACACCTTCCCTAGTCATCAGGTCTACACGGCGTTGAACAACATCAACCTTGTCAGCCTTCATGTTTGGAACTCCATACATCATTAGACCACCGATGCGATCAGCACGTTCGTAAACAGTGACCAGGTGACCCATTTTATTTAGTTGATCAGCTGCAGCAAGACCGGCTGGACCACTACCAACAATGGCAACTCTCTTCCTGCATCAATTACACAAGATTTACCAACAAATAAACTATCTATATTACACCTTTCAGGAGTCAAAAAGCTAGTCCATTCCTTTCTTGTATGTCTGATAAAAGATAACTAGACAGGTAAGAACACTACTATTTAAATAAAAGAAAAAATATTGTTTGAAATTAATCAAAGATATACGACTACAAGAATGAAGCATTTAAAATAGTTCTTATAAGTTACCAAGAAAACATCAACTTTAGTTTACCTTCAGAACAGCCACTATTTATTACTTAAATCTGGCACAGGTATTAGCACATAAAAGTATGTTTAATGCTCTGCTGATGGTAGTAAGAACAAAATGTTGCTCCCTCTCTTGTTTGCGTAAGGAAAACAGAAAGATTTAAGTTAAAATTTGCATATCCATTCATCTCAAAATCTAATTGAAATTCAGGCTGTTCACATCAGCAGCAGGTTGTGTCCTAACATGATATGGAGAAATGTCCACTAAAGGGCATACATAGGATCAGACTTCTTGGCCTATTGGGATTATTTATTTAATCATTATTTAATTTCTTAGAGGAAATCAGTAAAGCTATATCCAAAACAAATATTATTGCAAGCAAGTTGATGAGATTATTTTTCTTTCTTACAAACAGAGAATCATTCTGAACAATGCCATATAACTCTGAGGCATATAAATGAAACAGCAGAAGGGAGCTCATCCAATCAATGGAGGACATCTGCGACTCCCTCGGAAGGACCGAACAAGTTGTCAATGAAAATAAAATGAGAACAGACCCGGACTCTCAGTGATTGATAACTTCACCATCAAATCAAGAGAGATTACTGTGAATTTCCATTGATATTGTCAACCAAATCCCATCTGCCTACCAATTCAATATCTTGGATGCAGTGGCCCCAAAACTACATGTCCAAAATGACTAAACCAAGTTGTTAGTAGAAAACTAATCTAAGCCAATGTCATCGTCATCCTCATTCCACTTCCAATATTAGGGTGCCGCACCTTGATGCTAAGGTATTATACAGCCAAAATCATTCCCTAGTAGACGACATGCAAGGCCCATGGTGCACTCATGACTTCATCTCACGATGTGTCGTTACCTGACTAATTCTAGATCCATAGCACTAGACCCAGCTCAATAGACCCGTTAACTTAATAGCTTTTGACGTACAGGGTGCAAAACCAAACCCAAGATGTTAATTGTAGGCTCATCTACCCCTATGTACCATTATAACCTTCCAATACTGATGACTAAGCAGGGTGCAATAGATACTCTGAGATTTTGAATTTTCCTTGCATTGAAATAATTATTTACAAGGATATTCAGTGGTCCTATGACTTCAATTTGCTTTCTTTTATATAAAATTACATAAATGATCAGTTCTGCAGGTCAATGATTATTTTTAATAACTCGTTAACACTATAGCACATAAATGCAACTCCATTCTTCCACAAGAATTTCCAGAATGACCCAATAATTTTTGCAGAGCATGACAGAAGCTACAGATACACAAAACAGAACCAAGAAACATTAACTAATTGGTACTTGGTTGGGTCCTAAGAACTAAGCCACAGAAATAGAAATACAAAACTTTCGATGATTGCTTGAGGTAACAGAAATGAGAAGAAATTTTACCCTGTTCTCTTTTGTGGAGGACGAGGTACCATCCATCCTTCTTCAAATGCCTTGTCTATGATGGCACACTCTATGCTTTTAATAGATACAGGATTCTCATTGATGCCAAGAACACATGATCCTTCACAAGGAGCAGGGCAAACTCGACCAGTAAATTCTGGGAAGTTATTTGTCTCCAAAAGCCTATCTAAGGCTTCTCGCCACCTATTTTGATGGACCAGTTCATTAAATTCTGGTATCTTATTTCCAAGAGGGCAACCAGAGTTCTCCTGCAAGATGGAAGAGTCGAAAAAGAAGATTTAAGATATTGATATAAATACATGATCACACATTTATTCAGGACCAAAGAAAGGCATTTATGAGCACCTGATCATGCTCAACATTGAGAAGCCACAAAAGAAAATTATGCTTTAAAAAAGCAACAGAAAGAGGAATAGATTATTACAAGGCAAAACATCCAGCAAAGACCAAATTTTTTTAGGTGTTGATAGTCATCCTCGAGGGGTTACTATATTCACTATAAGAATCAAGATCAAATTTCCTGCCCCAGAAAAGGACAGCACAGCAGCTTTTCGTAAGCTTTGCTTTAATGGCCCTAAAAATGTAACAATACAGACTACTCTAGAAAACAAAAAGTTATGCATGGTTTGACCAGGCTCAATATCGGGTTACCAGGGTATAATGACTGGTGGAAAATTTAATTCACAGTTCATGCACCTTAAGCAATTAGGACTTCAAAATTCCATAAAAGATTGTTTTATAATCAAAATAAGAACGAACCAAGTTCAATTAGACAACTAATTCTAAATTCTAAGAGCCGGTATCTGACAACTAACCTTTGATGGTGGCGATATGACCTAAATCTAATTATTATTTTATATCCTACTACGCCATTGTAAACTCAATAGACATGCAAAAAAGAATTTCCAAGCCACAATTTTGGTAGCATTTGTCATGATATAAACTAGTTTAGTTCCACATAACCGATCACATATGTTCCATATAGCACCGGAAATGTAAATCATTTTCATATAATAAAGGCCTCGTTTTACAAAGACATGGAGCTTATTAAACCAGATCTCTATCACATCCTGCAAGTACCTCAAATTCAAATTTGCTAAATCTGGAACAAAACTGTGAATAATTAACTAAGATCCTGCATAATTACATAACTTTCAAATGCTAGGTGATTAAATGGGAGTACAGATAGAATGAAGTACCTAAGTACATCACGATGCAAACCTCTAGCAATTTATTATTTCTTTAAGTTTATTGTTTTAGGTTTAATGACGTTTTCTTATGTTGGCACAAACCCACTAAACTCTTATTCAAGGTTGATGATTTCGTATACTGGTATTGTACAATACCAATCAGGGCTCAGACTGGTTTCATACAGTCTATATCAGCGTGCCGAGTGTCAGTACGCTAATATATCCTGAGTTTAGAAAACAAAAAAGCCTAGGAAAGGCTGAAAAAACAGAAAAAAGGAACTTCCTGATAAATGTCTGCTACTGGGTACCCCACCGACTTACCTGGTAACATACCAGTACTCTGTGTGACTGGTAAATACTGCCACTGCCCATTCTTACTAATATCATATAAACCTTGGACCCTTTACGTACAACAAAATAAGAAACCAAACATTTTGACACAGCTTAAGAAGTAGCAGAAGAAAGCAAATTTCAATGCACCAAATTTTACCATCAATACAAATGAACATTAAAAGATCTCGGTGATGATTTAGCATGAACCTTTCTTGGTCTAGATAATAACATTTTACCTGATGACAAAAGGGAGTTCCACAGTCCATGCAGCGAGCAGATTGGGTTTTCATTAGTGGCCCAGGTTTTGATTCTGTGGCAACTTCTTTCCAATCTTTGATTCTATCATTAGGGTCCCTGTATGAGATACCCTGCCGCTCATAAGCAATAAAACCTCGATGCTTGACAGCGTTATCAACCTGTGTTGGCCTTTTTGCTGCAGCCAAACCTTCCGCTTTCTGTATATAAAATAACTCCATTTAGCCCTTGTGTCTATGACAGTAAAAGAAAGTTAACACTCTGGCTCTGCACATCAAAAATCTACAGATTCTGTACAGGCATAAGAAATTTTCATGGATTAAAATGAAATTCTGTGGAGTGGGTAATTTTGCAGAACTAAGAAACAGGTTCCCTAACAGAGCAAGAGGGGAAATTTTGTCATGATATTAACAAATTGAAACTTGGATAGAGAATTACAAATATATAATTTCATAAAGGAAGATTCTTCTGGTAAGGTCAACTTCTCAAAATGATGTATCAAGACAGCTGGATGAAAGATACAATCAACAAAAAAGTGGGTTAAATTAAGATTACTACAGAAATATCATTGAATAACCTGAGATAATAAGGGCAAAAATCAAGATATAAACAGTACACAAACAATCCATCACAATCATGAAGTATCTTACCTTGCCGTTTAAAGATGCTGCTGCCATTTTCTTGAGTTCTTCAAATGCATCCTTCTCCATCAGCTCCTTTTCTTCTTGCTCCTCAGAATCTTTGGCTGCTTGTTCTATCTTCAAGTTCTGAACAATTCTTTTATAATCTCTTGGAAATACTTTAACAAACTTAGGCAGCAGAGAGTCAAAGTTGGAGAGGACTTCTCTTGCCAACACACTGCTGGTATGGCGCTGATGTTGTTGTATCATCATTCTCAAGGTTGTGATATCTTCTCCATCTTCAATCTTTTCAAGATCAACCAATTCAGGATTGCATCTTGTGTGAAACATCCCATCCACATCAAAAACATATGCAATTCCACCACTCATACCAGCAGCAAAATTTCTTCCTGTTTTGCCAAGAATAACAACTGTACCACCAGTCATGTACTCACATCCATGATCACCAACACCTTCAACAACTGCTCTTGCACCTGAGTTTCGGACACAGAATCTCTCTGCTGCCATTCCGTTAAAATATGCCTCCCCACTTGTAGCTCCATATAGTGCAACATTGCCAACAACAATGTTTTCACTTGGGTCAAATTGGCTCTCTCTTGGAGGATAAACGACAATTTTGCCACCAGATAATCCTTTCCCAACATAGTCATTGCTGTCACCCTCAAGCTCGAGGGTGATTCCTGGGCAGAGAAAAGCCCCTAGGCTCTGACCAGCACTTCCAACTAGCTTAATATGGATGGTATCTGAAGGCAAGCCTTTCAATTGATATTGTTTAGTGACCTCGTGACTAAGCATGGTACCGACTGCACGATTTACATTGCGGATTGGTGTCTCAACATAAACAGGTAAGCCTTTTTCAAGAGCAGCTTTTGATGAAGTGATGAGATCCTGATCCAATGCCATCTCCAGACCATGATCCTGTTTCTGAATGCAATATTGGGCAACTCCTGGACGAATATCAGCTGCAGGTCTAAGCAGCAATGACAGATCAATATTTCCCAATTTTTCATTACTCTTGGCCACTTCCTTGTCAATTTCAAGCATGTCTGCACGACCAACCATCTCATTAATTGTTCGAAAGCCCAGCTGTGACATAATCTCACGAACTTCCTCTGCCAGCATAAAGAAAAAGTTTATAACGTGTTCAGGCTCTCCAGCAAATTTTTCACGAAGTACAGGATCTTGAGTGGCAATGCCAACTGGGCAAGTATTTTTGTGACACTTCCTCATCATAATGCAACCAAGAGTAATTAAAGGTGCAGTGCTGAAACCGAACTCTTCTGCACCAAGTAGAGCAGCAATTGCAACATCTCGTCCTGTTTTTAACTGGCCATCAGTTTGCAGGACTGTTCGGCCACGGAGGTCATTTGCAACTAGAGTTTGATGTGTCTCTGCCAAACCTAGCTCCCAGGGAAGCCCTGCATTTTTAATGCCAGTCCAACGAGAGGCACCAGTACCCCCATCATGGCCAGATATCAAAACATGGTCTGCATGTCCTTTTACAACTCCACTAGCAATTACCCCAACGCCAGCCTCAGAGACTAGTTTAACACTGATTCGAGCACCTGGGTTCGAGTTCTACAAAACAAAATTATGGACTTGCTTCATATAAACATAGATGTAAAGCCTCTCACACAAGCAAACCAAAATGCAAATTGTCCTACTACCAATGGTTTTCATATAAGGAATTACAAGGATGAGGGACATTCAAAATGAAAGCAAAATGAGGAAAATACTAATTTTTCAATCTTCATGAAACAACATTTTTAATGATCACTTGCATGGGCAAAACAATATAGGAGAAGAATCATTTTATCATGATCAAATACCTTAAGGTCATGAATAAGTTGTGCAAGGTCCTCAATTGAATATATATCATGGTGAGGAGGAGGACTAATAAGACCCACACCGGCAGTGGAATTTCTAGTGACTGCAATATCACCAATAACTTTATGACCTGGAAGTTCGCCTCCTTCACCTGGCTTAGCGCCCTGCAAAGTAACAAGATCATCAAACAGAAGCATACAACAAGCAAAATGAATTCCAGAAATACGATCTCACCAAATTTCAAAGGTATTCATCAGTTATAGATACAAAGACACATTAGTGCTTTGTAGACTCAGCATCATCTGCCCATGAACACAGATTCATAAACAAGAGGAACTTATGTTCCAATAGGAGGAAAGAGGAGGTACAAAGGTAGAAGATTCCCCATTGTTCAAATTTCAAAGATAAAAGTTTTGGATCAGGATTGTTATGCTTTACGTGATTACCTGAGCCATCTTTATCTGGAGCTCATCTGCGTTTGTGAGGTAGTAGCTTGTCACTCCAAACCTACCACTTGCCACTTGTTTAATCGCACTCCGCTTTGGATTCCTTGAACCATCTGACAGGGGTTCCATACGAGCAGGTTGCTCACCTCCCTCACCTTCAAAAAGATTGAAGAAGAAATAAGCTAGCATGACAAAATAAAAGATAATCCCCATCTTTACCTCTATCAGCTATCATAAGATAACCCACAAACAATCAATATACACAAAGCTAGCAACATAAACATGCACTTGTAAAAACCTGATGTGTTTTTCATAAAACACAAAAACAATGAAGCACTAGATCAAATCTCAAATATAGGCGCAAGTTTTCCTTCTAAAAAACCCTGGAAAAGGTTAGCATAACTAAAATTTACTGACAAACACGACAACAGATATAAAGACCCAAAGCTTAAAATAGAAAGGGACTTTGAGTTGAAATATTAAGATAGAACTATAAAAACACCCAACGAAGAAACACCTTTAAAACAATACCGAATAAATGGTAGGTCAGTAGTTTTAATACCTTGAAGAAAAAGAAGTACACCTAACAGTCGGGGTAAATTATTCATTGGTAGGAAGAAGAAAAATAAAGAGCAAATTTCACGAGAACATTTAAGCTTCTTAATCAACTAAAAACAATTTAGCCAGTGGTAGGTATGAACAGGTGATGTGATTAACATACGAAAAGATCAGACACTAAAAAGATTTTATGGGCTGTTTCAAATAAGATCATACCCGTATTAGATTTGCCTCCAATTTTATTCATTGCAATTGCTAGGGTAGAATGTGCTTCTAACGAGATTGAACCATAACTCATTGCCCCCGTGCAGAAACGCTTGACAATCTCACTGGCAGACTCTACTTCATCCAAGGGAACCTTCTCAGCGACATCCTTAAACTTCAGTATACCACGCAAGTTGCATGTCTTGTTCAGCTCCTGTATACGCCTAGAGTATTCTTTGTATGCTGCAACACTATTAGCTCTGGCTGCCTCTTGTAACTTAGCAATTGCAAGGGGATCATTAAGGTGCACTTCACCTCCCTTTCTCCAGTGGTAATCCCCAGGATTAGGCAATGCCAATGCTTCTGCACTTCCCAGTGGTAAAGCTCTGGTTGGAAATGCCAATTCGTGAAGACAAAGGGCATCCCCGGCAAGCATTTCAAATGTTGCACCTTCAACTCTACTTGGGGTTCCTTTGAAGCATTTCTCGATCACCTCGGAAGAAAGACCTAGAGCTTCAAAAATCTGTGCACCCTTGTAAGATGCAAGAGTGGATATTCCCATTTTAGCGAGAACTTTCATCATTCCATAGTTGCTCGCTTTGAAGTACCTCTTGACAAGATCTTCTCGAGAATGAAACTCACCATCGACTCTAGGAGGGATCTTTCCATCAATCTGCAACCGCCAAATTGCTTCCATGGCCAAATACGGGCAGATGGCATCTGCACCAAATCCAACAAGGGTACAAAAATGATGTACTTCACGAGGCTCAGCAGATTCCACCAGCAACCCTATGCGTGTCCTTTCAAGCGTTGACACTAGATGTTGATGAACAGCACCAACTGCCAAGAGGGAACTTACAGCAACACGCTCAGACGAAAAGCCTACATCAAAGTCAAGGATTCAATCTCTTTTAATGCCAAAATTTATAACATGGATATCATAAACATTTAGCAGCATGCAATTTACATAAAAAACAATAAATATCACAAGGTCTCAAGAAGGAGAGTATAAAAATCAGAAAATGTGAAGCTGAAATGAACCAGAAAGCCGGATTATAGAATAACTGCAAGTGAAATGATCTGCTTAAATAACAGAGATGGACAAAAACTTCGAAGGGATGAATCTAGGGATCTCAATGCTATCATGCCTTCAAACAGACATGAGTACCCTAAATTTCTCGAGCCCTCACCTCTGTCAGACAGTACAAGGGTTGTATACCCCTCACGGATTGCGGCACGAGCTTCCAAGCAAATCCTATTCAAGGTTTCCTCTAAACCCTTTCGACCATGTTTTTTTGGATACGTGATGTCAAGCACTTTGCTGCGCCAACCTCTGTAGTTCATCTTTTTTATAGCTTCCATTTCATCAATGGATAAAAGAGGCCCCTTCAACGAGAGACGATGGCACTGCTCTTCAGTGGTTTCAGTAAGATCGCCTTCTGGACCAATCATGCACTCCATAGATGTAACTATTTTCTCCCGAATTGGATCAATTGGTGGATTTGTAACTTGAGCAAACATCTGCTTGAAGTACTCAAATGAAAGTTTCTCTCTGTTTGACATTACAGCCAAGGGAGCATCATTTCCCATTGAACCTAGAGCTTCAGTGGCATCTTTTGCCATAGGCAACAACAGCATATCCAAAGCTTCAACAGTGTAGCTGCAAGTAACCAAATTTAGAACATGCAGTTTTATGCAAGTAGACAAGAACAAGAAGTACCATTACTAAGTGATGAGTTACCCAAAAGCCTTAAGTGGTGCCAGAAGACCACGAATCCCCATATTTTCCATGTCCTCATCATGATTCTGGGACTAAGGACCACAAAAACCAAGTACTCAGTTTCCAATATGCAAAGAGAATCAAGAATGATAATTCATTCAAATAACATTAGACAGACTTACTGGTACAGTTCCAAATATGTTTGGAGGAATCATGTCACTTTTAGGAATAGAATTGACAATGTCATCAAGACAAATCTTCTGCCTCTTAAGCCATTCCCTGTATGGCCTAGCTTGTGAGTACTGCTTCTTCAATGCTTCATCATCAACAACAGTACGATTTTCAAAATCCACTAACAACATCATCCCAGGGTTAAGCCTTCCTTTCCTCAACACATCTGCAGGAGGAATGTCTACGACACCTACTTCACTAGCCATGATAACACGTCCACTATGTGTGATGTAAAACCGTCCAGGTCTCAGCCCATTACGATCTAAAGTTGCTCCAAGATAGCGACCATCTGTAACTGTAAGAGAAAATCAGCACACATCAGCAGAGTCAATGTTAGGAGTATTACTCAGAGCATGCGTTTGTGCAAAATCTCACAAGATATTAGAGCAGGTCCATCCCAGGGCTCCATGAGGGCTGAGAAATATTCATACAAAGCCTTTCTATCAGGGTCCATGTTCTTGTCATTCTGCCATGCCTCAGGAATCATCATCATAACAGCTTCAGGGAGACTTCTACCAGCACGGACCAAAAGTTCAAGAACGCCATCAAATGCCCCTAGAAATATGCAAGTTATTTCAGATCAAGCCTTCATGTATGTATGAAATCAGCAATATGTCGCATTTAATACCTACGTATTCAGACATAGAAATGAAACATGGCAAATATTCAATACGCAAGTCGCAAGCACACTTTAAAGTAAGGCATAGAATACTGCAAGTATCAAGGTAGATTCTACCTGAATCCGATGAGCTAGCATCCACAATCGGAAGAAGTTTCTTCATTTCATTCTTTGATAAGCCTAGTTCCTTGCACTTTAAAAGGCCTTCTCGTGCCTTCATCCTGCAAAGCCAAAACAAACAAAAAAATGCAATGTAAACAAGTTGAGTTTACATGAAAATGACATCCAACACCATAAACCCACTCCGTCTTCCACATACCAATTCACATTTCCTCGCAATGTGTTGATTTCACCATTATGACCCAAAACACGCATAGGTTGTGCACGATCCCAGCTAGGAAAGGTGTTTGTGGAGAATCGTGAGTGGACCTGCACACGCGAGCATTTTTTTTCTCAGGGATCTAAATTGAACCATTGCAAACTTGTACTCTGGAGTCTCATCTAGGTATCAGATAAAACTCAAATCAATGCACTTAAAAGCACCATATATTCTGTTTTATCTTCACTGCCAATACAAAATAGCACAGGAACCTAGGCTACCTTCACCAAATACCATTCTTTTCACCTTCAAATTGGAACTCTCCTCCCACTGACCATGGGGAGCACTGCATCATGATTCTGCAACATGGTTTACTAAGTTATCGACTATGAAGATCTCACCAACCCACCCAAGTTATTCAGCACTCAAATTGAAGTAGTACCGAACACAGCAGAGTATGAGATATAATTCAAAGTCTAATGCCTCAGAGACCTCATTTAACCTTAGAAGAGTTCCATTACCAGAGTCTTCCCTTGCAGCCCGCTTTGACCAGAGTTTGTACATAAAGAAGAAGATCAGATAGGGTTATATTTACCAGGGCCATGTAACTTGTAAACTTTTCATCGCCGAGATCTGCATAGTAGTAGTCCTTCAACTGAACAGGTTTCAACTGGCCTTTATAAACCACAGTCCTGCCAAAATCATATTAGTCAGTGATGCTCATTGCAGAAGATTCAGAACTCTATCCAACAGAGAAAACGAGGAAGATAAATAAGATTAGTCAATCCCAGTATAAAGCTTATGCTAGTCATCCCCTTGATTAGATGAGCTATCCACCCCTTTGCTATCGAAAATCATAAGTAAAAGGACTAACCTGGAAGATAGTGAGCATATATAGAAGTCCCTAGCTCCACCATGCTGCAGATTCAGGGCAGCTCGGATAGCTACCATTGAAACCCTCCGTAGTATATACATCTAGATATATTTGGAATTAAGAGTCAAACCTCATGATAATAAGTTGTGAGAAACAGCCATTACTGCATGAGTCTATAATAAGAAATACATAAAGACATAGTAAAGAACCTGTTGCTCGAAATCAGCACTTGACCGTGGACTTGGTGTAAGGAAAACTTGTTCGATGAGTGGCTCTGTTTGTCGAGCTGACTCACCCAGATCTCGGTTATCTGTTGGTACCGGGCGCCAACCAAGAACCACATGTCCCAAAGATTCTGCAACCTGCATGCCCAATAAAAGTATTAACAGACTGTTCTTATGAAGATCAATCATTTTAAAAGGTACAAAGGAGACACAAATAATAAAACAAAACTCATTTAGAAATTATGAAAAAGAAAAGAAACTGAAACCTACAAGTGAGACATTTACATACCAAAGGAAGCATCCAACAAGAGCTTTTGGTTGTACCAAAGGAAGAATCCAAAAGTAATGTGCCAAATTAAGCATACCAATTTCTCAAGTTTACCCAAAATGCCAGGTTATCAAAAATTATCTAATCTAAGAAGAATCTTAGGAACACAAAAATTAGTTCGATCTAATAACTACTTAAACTTAATCAACTAAACCGAAGAAGGAACATGAAAAATATTTTCCCTGTGGAAAGAGAAATTCTGATAGAAATATACTGGAATGACACTTATTTGATGTTAAAATTATACATGTCATGTAGTGGGGCATGCCTTGCAAGTCTGAAAAAGATACGCATGAAACAAATTGAATATGAAATAAAGTTGGAGCTGGCAGACAGAGTATACAGAGAAAAGCTTAGGAAAATGCACGTGCAGAATAATCAATCATAACAGCAACCTAAATCCTTGCAGGAATTCGGTCGTGAGCTAACAATCGCTCCAACAGCAACACCGACAATAGCAATAAACTAGTGCGCTCGGTTTGAAAATAAAGGGCAAAAAGAATTTGAAAATAAATCTGTCTTGGAAATAAAGGATCAGATGGGTGGTTCTGACCATTCAAGGTCAGCAACAGTAAACAGTTACCTTAGTGAAAACAATTTTGCTTTCCTTCCTTCGACTGTCATCCGTTGGCAAGAAAAACATGCCAACTGCATATAGACCGGGTGGTGGCAGTTGAATCCCAATATCCTCGGTAACCTGCAACACATATAGCAGAAAACAAAGGCATCTATCGATAAGGATAATTTCCAAAACTAAAGAAAATAACTCAAGTTACGGATTTGCATGATGCTCAATATTTTCATCAAAGGCATATAGGTACACATAAACCTTAAAGAAACAAACAAAACTTAAACAAATACACACGAACTCAACATCATCATGCAGGCCTTTGACAAGGAAGAACGATTGAAAAGGACAAGATCCGTGCCTCCATGAAGAAGTCGTGAGGGAGTGCTACGAGGATGCCAGCGCCATCGCCTGTGTTGGTCTCACAGCCACACGCACCACGATGAGCCATTCTCACCAGCATCTCCAAGGAATCAGCAACCTGCAGAGTTACCGGCCATAAACGGACCCAAATTCAAATCTGATCAAGAATGCTATCCACAGATACGATTTCTTTTAACAGACATAAAATAGCATAAAGATATGAACAGAGACATACCGTTTTCCGGCTATACTCGCCCGAGAGTTCAGCGATAAAGCCAACACCGCAAGAATCTTTATCGAAGGATGGATCATAGAGACCAAGGGGCTTCTCCGGCACCTGAGACAGGGCCATAGATGGAGAGACAACCCTCAGCTTGGGGGAACGTCCCGGGCCATCGATCCGCCAACGCTGAACACGTTCAGAAGCTCGAAGCTTTGCACCAAGAAACTGGCTCTCCAAAGACACCGCCTGAGCTCGCCTGTAGGCAGCGAATCGCGCAGCCCTACCTCCGCGGCAGACGTTCCGCTTATGGTTGACAACGGAAGGGAGAGCCACCGACTCATTCTGGAGTTTGATGGCCGAACCTGGGACCGCCGCCATAGATGACGAACTCTAGCTAACAAAGGAAAGGGGGGGATGTACGACTTCTCCCTCGAGATTTCAAGAAAGAAAAGACTGAGGGTTTGCCAGGCCTTAGAAAGCTTCAACTGGATGGATTCAGCCGAGAGGAAACAGATCTACTATATAGCAAGCTATAACCGAAGAAAGAGCCGATTCGAGGATTCTGCCGTGCCGGGGGATCAAGCAAATTTATCCTGCAATACATGAGAAAGACCAAAAAAATGAACCTCGATGAAACCCAGAAATCAAACAAGAACACCGGCTGGAACTACGAACAGGAACATAAGGCCAGAATCTACCACGGAAATAATAAACGAAAGCAGAGATTTGGAGGAATCTTTAACTCCTTAGCATAAAAGAAACCCCAAAACAACAAAAGTCAAACTACTTCGAGGGGGAAAAACCAAAGAGAAACCGACATCACACGGATCTCGACGACGAACCATAGAGATCTAAGATAGTTCATCTTTTTTTAATCATGTTCTTTCTTTACTTGTAAAACAATAGGGTATTCGACAGATCTTCCCTCCACCAACCCACCTCAGAACGCTCCTCCTCTCCCACCAACCAGCCGACGCAATCACGAACGATCTACCCCTTCTGGAGACTCCGCCCGCGAGGCTGCCTCTCCCAATCGAAGGCCGGGATGAGAGAACGTCGAATGGACGAACAAACAGAAACAGAAAGCACGGACGGTCAGCCGATCCCTAACCGATCCCCCTCTCCCTCTCTCTCTCTCTCTCTGTCTCTCTCTCAGAGCTCGCTCTCCGGGCGCAGGCGGTTATTTATAGCCCCGGTTCCAGTTCCCGCCGGGCCCCACCCCATCTACCCCCGCGGAGGTTTTCCTTTTCCTTTCTCCTTTTATTCTCCATCAATTATTTTTGGGAGGGGGTGTGTTAAACTTGAAATCGCCCTTCTTATTTTTAACCACGGTGGGGGGCCCAAGCGCGACAGGGACGACTTGTCTCTTGTCGGGACACGTCATGGGACGTCGCCCCACGCGGCACTCGATGGCCTCTCGTGGGCGGGTCCCACGCAACCGACAGCTCCCCCGGCCACTCCCCGGCTCGGTCCCGTGCTTCCGCGGTTCTGCCAACGGCCCCCGGTCGCCGTCACTTCTACTCAACCGCAAGCGCAAACCGAACGCCCGGCGGTACCGGCCCCCGCGCTCGCCTTCCCGTCCCCTCCCATTGACCACGACTCAGTATCTAATCAACAATATTTTATTTCTCGGCGCTATTAAAGCTTATTGTCATCACATGCATCACCCACCGTCAATAGTCTCCGTCATGCACACTGTAGCAGCCCAAACTCGATGTCGACGTATGTACGGTATCTACATACGATATCACCGGTTTATTTACATCCATTGCAAAGTTACCTCCGTTCTTTAGGTAGAAGGAGAAGAAGGAGAACGAGTCACACCTATTTGCTTTGCTTGCCATTTCATGCACGTAATATATGATCATCCCATACTACATGACGAATCGGTTTATATATATATATATGATGTACCAAAAAGTTCATTTCTTTTGATGCAGAGCGAGAATCGGAGGAAGAGAGGGGGGTAGGTGGGGTGGTGGTAGGTTGACGAGAAATTAGATATGATGGTGTGAGGTTTAATTAAACACCTAACAGTTAAGCACAAATAAAATAAATAAATAATAATAACGATAATATCCGTCTGCATTCGATGTAATTATTGAATGTTGCTGGAAGACAACTGTAACAAAGCCAATAGAAAGATGTTTGACCAAATATTTTGAGTATGAATTATTGTTAGTTGGTTTACCGTGACTTGAAGATTCTATATGTATGTATGTGTATGTATATTCAGATACCAAAAAATGTTTAATATATTGTTTCCCTCGATATTGACAATAAATAGGACGGAGTGCTGTATTTTTAATGATGATGACAGTAAAATATGTCTCGGTATGTATGCAAACAAATATTGGATCAATAAATAAACTGAGATTTAAAAAAGTACAAAAAATAAAATAAAAGGTTCAAACAAAAGGTGAGAAGTGGAAATTTGCTTAGTATTTTAAAGTCTTTGTTTGGATGATCATCTCCACCTACTTTTAAAACCTTTGGTATCTTCACTGAGAAAATATTTATTTAAATTATGATTCAACACATATCAACACAATCGATAAGTGAAAAATAAAATAATTAATATCAAAAAAATATTTTATTTATCAAAAAAAATATTTTTTTTACTTAAAATTTTTATATTTTATTTCGAAACTAATTCGATCGTCGGAGAAATTATATCAAGAATCTCACTTAATCTCTATCTTTGTGCATATCGATTTAGATTTCTTACCAGATTTGAATCAAATCGGATTAATTTAAATATTACCATCAATTATGATTTTTTTTGTATTCAAAAGATCCATTAAATTAATAGACTATTTAATAATAATAATCTTAAACCAATAGATTCATGTAATCAAATATATATATATATATATATATATATAATCATTTATATTCTTAAACCTAAAACAGATTTGGCATATTAAATAGATAGTTAAAGAATCCCCTCTAATCCCAACTAAGTTTCAAGATTTGAAGTGAGAATCAGATAATAGTGAAATTTGTTGAATACTTTATTTGAAGGCTGTTTTGACAAGTTTTTCACACCAAATAAAATATTATAAAAAGAATTCTAAAATTTTTATGGTGCAATTTGAAGAAAAAGCATTTCATGTTTGCTCTAAATTTTGAGATATTATCTGGATTGCTAATCAGGTCAAATAAGGATCAGGATTTCAAAATTGATAAACAGAGAAAAAAAATCTATTTTTTGATACTGATGAGAGAGTAAATTTAATTGCTCATATGATAGCATTAGTTTTCCAATAAGATGATGGCAGAGTCATTTCCAAGTCTTTGACACAATTGTCCAAAAAAATCAAAAGAAAATAAAGTATTAATGTTGAAGGTTGAAAGATACAGCAAGCGGCAGAAAGGTGCAGTGGCAAAGGGTGTTGAACTGAGAAGGCAAGCACGTGTTCAATAAGAAACACATGAGCCCGGTTTGGTCTCTTCACTTAGACATCATTACAACTTGCTTTATTTCTAAAGATTCTATTTTTCCCTTGAAATAGTAGAGATGGACATCAAACTTGACGCCTCCCCCCTTTTCCTTTGAAAATAATATATTATTATTTATGAGTTCAAATCAAAATGATATATATATATATATATATATATATATATATATATATATATATATCTCAAATTTATCAATACCTAATATATGTATAGATTCTATTAAAGCTTATAAATTTGGAACATTTGTGCTCTTCTTTTCAATCTTTTAATGCTCTCTTATTACTATTGTGAAATTATTGATTTTGATTAAGCATTAAAAATCTAAAATTATATCCATTAACAAAAGATCAATATTTTTTTGAGTCACATATGATACCATAGCATACGAATAGATGTCATTTATATTTTGATTAATTCGATGTGATTTTGGGCCTGTGCAGAATTATTTAAGATGTCTCTCAGATAAAAATACTGAGCCTCCGAGTTTATCATCTATATAACCACTAAAGTTGAAAAAGATTTTATAATCCGATCCCTTCAACACAAATTAATTACGCGAAATGAATGCATGTGATCGCGAGTGATAAAAAATGATCTTACTTTTTATTATACCAAAAATAAGTTTTTATATACGATCGTAAAAGAATAAAATAATTTATATAAATATTTTATGAGAAGATAATCATCAATTTCTTCTGGTAATAATCTTTTATTGGTTATTTTTCAACTAAAAGAATATCGTTTGTATTCAATCTTTATCCAGTAGTAAAATAATAAATGATTGATGACATTCTGTCTGTCACTATTCAACTTAAACTACTTCGAAATTGAAATACAGATTCGACATCTGTTAGATTTTTGCTGGTAAAAGCCATTTATACGTTACAAGTTCCTTTCTTCCTTATGATATCACACCAACATGTGAATATGCCAAGACTTCGCCTACTCCGAGGAGAAGACTTAAATTGGATCACACCAACCTTCGAGTCATCGTCATGAAATCGCACGCTACCGCGCCTGCAAGCGAGAAGCCGTGCCTGCCTCATCCGTGACGACGCTGCCTTGCCGGACAAGTCAAAGGCAGCCTCGTCCGCCGGGCCATACCGACTTAGAACCGGCGATTCCTTGAATCTGGGAGCGGTGGACGGTGGAAGATTGCTTCCGACTTGTGATTGGATAGCCATGACTCGACGAGAAGAACACACCTACTGCGCATACGTATTCACTGTTGTCTCTGATCATTGGCAGGTCCGTAGAGTAAACGAACAGGTCTTCTTCGTTGAAGGACAAATGAGTTCGGGGTTGGAAGAGCCACACACCTACTCCCTTCGACCTACCACTTCCTGGGGGCGGATGCAGCCCACCTTCTCGAGGAGGCACGAGGGATTTAGGCGTCGGCTGAGGACGTCACACAGATTCATTGCAATTGCAATTGCAATCGCAATCTATGGGCAGACATGCCACGAGTAGATTCTGTGAGGAGATCGGTGGTATCATTGCCAGTCACGTTTGCGGGTGGTTGGCTCGCCGCCTTGTTTCATGTGATCACCGACTCACAAACCTTTCTACCACCGGAGAGAATTCAGCACAAAAGGTGTTTTCGCTTTAAGATGGTGCCAGATCACAGCCCATCATGCTGGTCTTATGAATCAACAAGTGTTTGATGGAGGATGGTAGGTCGATGGAACTGAAGCATCAGCATC